>NW_027258689.1:0-20000 GCF_045791955.1 Oncorhynchus clarkii lewisi | reverse complement strand
GTCGAAGGCACAGATCTGGGAAAAGGTACCAAAAAATATCTGCAGCATTGAAGGTCCCCAAGAACACAGTGGCCTCCATCATTCTTAAAAGCAATACGTTTGGAACCACCAAGACTCTTCCTAGAGCTGGCCACCGGCCAATCTGAGCAATTGGGGGAGAAGGGTCTTGGTCAAGGAGGTGACCAAGAACCCGATGGTCATTCTGACAGTTTCTCTGTGGGGATGGGAGATCCTTCCAAAAGGATAACCTCTGCAGCACTCCACCAATCAGGCCTTTCTGATAGAGTAGTAAGCCACTCATCAGTAAAAGGCACAAGACAGCCTGCTTGGAGTTTGCCGAAAAGCACCTAAAGACTCATAGACCATGAGAAATAAGGTTCTCTGTGAGGAGGAAACCAAGATTGAACTATGTGGCCTGAATACCAAGCATCATGTTTGGAAAAAACCTTGCACCATCCCTACGGTGAAGCATGGTGGTGGCAGCATCATGCTGTGGTGATGTTTTTCAGCAGCAGGGATTGATAGACTGTCAGGATCGAGAGGAAAGATGAACAGAGCAAAGTACAGAGAGATTATTGAAGAAAACCTGCTCCAATGCGATCAGGATCTCAGACTGGGACATAGGTTCACCATCCAACAGGACAACGACCCTAAGCACACAGCCAAGACAACATAGGAGTGGCTTCGGGACAAGTCACTGAATGTCCTTGAGTGGCTGCGCCAGAGCCTGGACTTGAACCCGATCAAACATCTCTAGAGAGACCTGAAAATAGCTGTGCAGCGATTCTCCCCATCCTACCTGACAGAGCTTGAGAGGATCTGCAGAGAAACTCCCCAAATACAGGTGTGCCAAGCTTGTAGCATCATACCCAAGAAGACTCAAGGCTGTAATCGCTGCCAAAGGTGCTTCAACAATTTACTGAGTAAAGGGTCTGAAAACTTATTTAAACGTGATATTTTTTAAATAGTCTTTTTACAGCTTTAATAAATTACCAAACATTTCTTCAAACCTGTTTTTGCTGTGTCATTATGGGGTAGATTGATGAGAAAACATATATATTTAATCAGCTTTAGAATAAGGCTGTAACATAACAAAACATGGAATAAGTCAAGGGGTCCAGACATTTTCCGAAGGCACCGTATATCGCAAGGTAAAAGCTCGTATGAAATTAATAACTAACAAGAGGAAAAGACGTAGGAGGACTATCCATACCAAACCTTAAATTGTATTTCCAGGTATTAACATTTCATCCCATCCCCTGGCTGGCTTTAGAGAGAAATATAGTGTCTCCTATTGTCCTGGAAGAGGTGGTCTCCACTGATATATCCCTTAAACAATGTAAACTAGCTTGTTTATTATTGCTCACACTATTTATATTTGGCGCAAAATGTACAATGTAACTGGGAATCAAAAATTGCCGACTGGCTCGATCTTATGTGGCGTAACTTGAAATGTTCAGCTTTTTCTTTTTAATTTTTTTTTACATTAGGATAAAGTAGAGGCTAGAATATGTTAGGAACAATGTGTAAGTAATTCTGATTTGAAAGTTGATCAACTTGTAACCTCACTTTTGAGAAAGTGGCCCTTGAATGTTTGGCCCTTGAACATAACTAATCTTTGTTAAACATAAATACCAATCTTGTTTTTGCATAGATTCCGCGACGCTGTCAGCTTTTGACAGCTAAGACCGCTATTTCTTGTCACCGGAATCCCGCTTAACTGACAGGTTAGAGTCTGCTTCAAAGAGCCGCTAACCTAGCTAAGTTGCTAACGTCAAGCTGACAGGTTAGAGTCTGCTTCCAAGAGCCGCTAACCTAGCTAAGTTGCTAACGCCAAGCTGACAGGTTAGAGTCTGCTTCAAAGGGCCGCTAACCTAGCTAAGTTGCTAACGTCAAGCTGACAGGTTAGAGTCTGCTTCCAAGAGCCGCTAACCTAGCTAAGTTGCTAACGTCAAGCTGAAGGTTAGAGTCTGCTTCCAAGAGCCGCTAACCTAGCTAAGTTGCTAACGTCAAGCTGACAGGTTAGAGTCCGCTTCCAAGAGCTGCTAACCTAGCTAAGTTGCTAACGTCAAGCTGACAGGTTAGAGTCTGCTTCCAAGAGCCGCTAACCTAGCTAAGTTGCTAACGTCAAGCTGACAGGTTAGAGTCCGCTTCCAAGAGCTGCTAACCTAGCTAAGTTGCTAACGTCAAGCTGACAGGTTAGAGTCCGCTTCCAAGAGCCGCTAACCTAGCTAAGTTGCTAACGTCAAGCTGACAATGTTTGTCCCAGATGAGTTTTCCAATGGAGCCCTCTTTGTTCGGGAGAAGTAAATGAATGGTTCCAGTGCTGTAGAAGTATCTACTGCAGTACTGTTTCAGAACAAACTGGATCATTAAGAGATCCAATGCAGCAATTTGCTTGCCAAGGATTATTGGCTTGAGGTGACTTCCTTCATCACACGGGTAGCCAGCCTACGTAAGAAACTGGAAAAAATTGCAGAGTGGAATGTTTAACCTTTTCTACACCGGTGTCTGGACGGCGTTGGCGCGTGTTGGATATATCTCCGTCTTGTCGTTTGTCGTTATACGACTGGCCGGTGTTGCCCGGAGTTCGTTGCCAGGGGAGCCATCTCTCTTCTCCCCCATCTGATAGAGGAGTCAAAGAATAACAAAGAAGAAAAACAAAACACGTTTTTATATGAATCATTTGGTTTCCTGGATCCTTTCACAGCATTATAAGGCTGCATTGAGACAATGACTTATCAATGACCCAAGCCCAGCTCAGTTAATCCCTACCATTGTGTCGCTGAGTCATCATAATGCTTCAGCAAAATGTACATTATCCCAGGGGCGTTGGTAGACACAATGTATGTAGCCTAATGAACAGTGGCGAAAGTATTCACCCCCCCCCCCCCCCCCTTAGCATTTTTCCTATTTTGTTGCCTTACAACCTGGAATTAAAATGGATTTTTTAAGTGGTTTGTATCATTTGATTTACACAACATGCCTACCACTTTGAAGATACAATTTCTTTTTTTGAAACAAGAAATAAGAAAAAAAAACGGAGAACTTGAGCGTGCATAACTATTAATCTCCCCCCAAAGTCTTTGTAGAGTCACCTTTTGCAGTAATTACAGCTGCAAGTCTCTTGGGGTATGTCTCTATAAGCTTGGCACATCTAGCCACTGGGATTTTTGTCCTTTCTTCAAGGCAAAACTGCTCCAGCTCCTTCAAGTGGATGGGTTCCGCTTGTGTACAGAAATCTTTAAGTCATACCACATATTCTCAATTGGATTGAGGTCTGGGTTTGACTAGGCCATTCCAAGACATTTAAATGTTTCCCCTTAAACCACTTGAGTGTTGCTTTAGCAGTATGCTTAGGGTCATTGTCCTGCTGGAAGGTGAACCTCTGTCTCAAATCTCCTGAAGACTGAAACAGGTTTTCCTCAAAAATGTCCCTGTATTAAGCGCCATCCATCATTCCTTCAATTCTGACCAGTTTCCCAGTCCCTGCCGATGAAAAACATCCCCACAGCATGATGCTGCCACCCCCATGCTTCACTGTAGGGATAGTGTTCTTGGGGTGATGAGAGGTGTTGGGTTTGTGCCAGACATAGCGTTTTCCTTGATGGCCAAAAAGCTCAATTTTAGTCTCATCTGACCAGAGTACCTTCTTTCATATGTTTGGGGAGTATCCCACATGCCTTTTGGCAAACACCAAACATGTTTGCTTATTTGTTTCTGGCAACTCTTCCATAAAGCCCAGCTCTGTGGAGTGTACGGCTTAAAGTGGTCCTACGGACAGATACTCCAATCTCCACTGTGAAGTTTGCAGCTCCTTCAGGGTTATCTTTGGTCTCTTTGTTGCCTCTCTGATTAATGCCCTGTTTGGAGAGCTCCTTGGTCTTCATGGTGCTGCTTTCTTGGTGGTGTTGCAGACTCTGGGGCCTTTCAGAACAGGTGTATACATACTGAGATCATGTGACACTTAGATTGCACACAGGTGGACTTTATTTGACTAATTATGTGACTTCAGAAGGTAATTGGTTGCACCAGATCGTATTTAGGGGCTTCATAGCAGAGGGGAGGGGCTTCACAGCAGAGGGGAGGGGCTTCATAGCAGAGGGGAGGGGCTTCATAGCAGAGGGGGTGAATACATAGGCCACTTTTCATTTTATTTTATTTATTTTTTTAAATTTTAAACGTTCCTTTTTTCCATTTCACTTCACCAATTTGGACTATTTTGTGTCCATTACATGAAATCCAAATAAAAATAAATTTAAATGACAGGTTGTAATGCAACAAAATAGTTAAAACGCCAAGGGGGGTGAATACTTTGCAGTGTCCCTCTAACTAACCCGAATGACTCTGCTGATCCTAAAGATATTGTATGCAGTAATCATGTGCATATGAACCAGATTTATACTGTTAGCACTGAGGCGGTGTGCCCTAGTAGGAAGTCCACTGTGAGCAGCTCACTCTGCACTAACATAAATAACATAAGCATATCTACTTCTGCTAAGCTTTCCAGTAAAGCAATGAAAACAAGCAAGCATCCCATAAAAGTGCTCAAAATAGCCCACATTAACATATGCAGCTTAAGAAACAAGGTTCATGAAATTAACAATTTGCTAGAAACAGATGACATTCATATACTGACTATCTCTGAAACTCACTTAGATAATACCTTTGATGATACAGTGGTAGCAATACATGGTTGTAACATTTACCAAAGGTGGAGGTGTGGCTGTCAATATTCAGAACCACATTCCTGTAAAGATTAGAGAGGATCTCATGTTAAATAGTGTTGACGTAATATGGCTACAGGTTCATCTGCCTCACCTAAAGCCCATTCTGGTGGGAAGCTGCTATTGACAGTCAGTATCTGGATAATGTTAAATACTGTTGAAGTGATATGGCTACAGGTTCATCTGCCTCTCCTAAAGCCCATTCTGGTGGGAAGCTGCTATAGACCACCAAGTGCTAACAGTCAGTATCTGGATAATGTTAAATACTGTTGAAGTTATATGGCTACAGGTTCATCTGCCTCTCCTAAAGCCCATTCTGGTGGGAAGCTGCTATAGACCACCAAGTGCTAACAGTCAGCATCTGGATAATATGTGTGAAATGCTTGATAATGTATGTGATATCAACAGAGAGGTGTATTTTCTGGGTGATGTAAATATTGGCTGGCTTTCATCAAGCTGCCAAACTCAAGAAAAACCTTCTAACTGTAACCAGTGCCTGCAACCTGGTTCAGGTTGTCAGTCAACCTACCAGGGTATTTACAAACAGCACAGGAATTAAATCATCAACATGTATTGATCACATCTACCGACTGATATTGCCAACTACTTGAATGATTTTTTTATTGGCAAGATTAACAAATTTAGGCATGACATGCCAGCAACAAATGCTGACACTACACATCCAAGTATATCTGACCAAATTATGAAAGACAATAATTGTAATTTAGAATTTTGTAAAGTGAGTGTGGAAGAGGTGAAAATGATTAATTAAGTAATTATTGTTGTCTATCAACAATGACAAGCAACCGTTGTCTGACAACTTGGATGGAAAATTACTGAGGGTAATAGCGGACGATATTGCATCTCCTATTTGCCACATCTTCAATTTCATCCTACTAGAAAGTGTGTGCCCTCAGGCCTGGAGGGACGCAAAAGTCATTCCACTACCCAAGAATAGTAAAGCCCCCTTTACTGGCTCAAATAGCCGACCACTCAGCCTGTTACCAGCCCTTGGTAAACTTTTTGAAAAAATTGTGTTTGAGCAGATACAAGGCTATTTTACAGTAACCAAATTGACAGCAAACTTGCAGCAGCACCCTTATAGGGAAGGACGGCACTTACACAAATGACTGATGATTGGCTGAGAGAAATGTATTATAAAAAGATTGTGGGAGCTGTTTTGTTAGTCTTCAGTGCGGCTTTTGACATTATCGATCATAGTCTGCTGCTGGAAAAACATATGTGTCTTGGCTTAACACAACCCTGCTATAATGTGGATAAAGAGTTACCTGTATAACAGAAGGTGGAAGCCTCTCCAACATAATCCAGGTAGAATCAGGAATTCCCCAGGGCAGCTGTCTAGGCCCCTTACCTTTTTCAATATTTACTAACGACACGCCACTGGCTTTGAGTAAAGCCAGAGTGTCTATGTATGCGGATGACTCAACACTATACATGTCAGCTACTGCAGTGAATGCAATGAATGCAACACTTAACAAAGAGCTGCAGTTCATTTCTGAATTGGTGGCAAGGAATAAGTTAGTCTAGATGTTGTAATGAATAATGTAGAAATTTAGCAAGTTGAGGTGACTAAACTGCTTGAAGTCAGTCGAGTGGTCAGGTGCCACAAAGAGGACCATAGGAAAATTGCAACTGGCTCAGAACAGGGCAGCACGGCTGGCCCCTTGGATGTTCACAGAGAGCTAATATTAATAATATGCAGGTCAATCTTTCCTGGCTGAAAGTGGAGGAGAGATTGACTTCATCACTACTTGTATTTGTGAGAGGTATTGACATGGTGAAAGCATTGAGCTGTATGTTTAAATGACTAGCACAGAGCTCATACACACATGCACACCCCACAAAACATGCCACCAGAGGTCTCGCTTCACAGTCCCCATTTCCAGAACACACTATGGGAGGTGCACATTACTACATAGAGCCATGACTACATGGAACTCTATTCCACATCAGGTAAGTGCTATCCCTCTCTACCCAGAAATACCAAGTACATAGTCATCATCCTGAATGCTATCACTCTCTACCTAGATATACACAGTACATAGTCATTATCCTGAATGCTATCCCTCTCTATCCAGAAATACCCACTACACCCAAAGAGGAGCCAGTGATCTACAGAAACTGTGCTGAAATCTTCCGATCTGGGCTCACAGAGAATGGTGTCCACAGCATACGACCCCCGAACTCTACCCGCACAGTGAAGGTAAGGGGTTACGACCCCCAACTCTACCCACACAGTTAAGGTAAGGGGTTATGACCCCCTAACTCTACCCACACAGTTAAGGTAAGGGGTTACGACCCCCTAACTCTACCCACACAGTTAAGGTAAGGGGTTACGACCCCTAACTCTACCCACACAGTTAAGGTAAGGGGTTACGACCCCCTAACTCTACCCACACAGTGAAGGTAAGGGGTTACGACCCCCAACTCTACCCACACAGTGATAAGGGGTTACCTTCACTCCATGTATTTAAAACACATTAAGGCCTGGAGGGACAGAGAGGGGGACTGTGTGGATGTTTTAGTGTATTGGAGACACAGAGAGGGGGACTGTGTGGATGTTTTCATGTATTGGAGACACATTAAGGAGGTGGTGGAGGTGGTGGTGGTGGTGAAGGTGGAGGAGGAGGAGGTGGTGGTGGTGGTGGTGGTGGTGGTGGAGGTGGTGGTGGAGGAGGAGGAGGTGGTGGTGGTGGTGGAGGAGGAGGTGGTGGTGGAGGTGGAGGAGGAGGTGGTGGTGGAGGTGGTGGTGGTGGTGGTGGAGGAGGAGGTGGAGGTGGTGGTGGTGATGAAGGTGGAGGAGGAGGTGGTGGTGGTGGTGGTGGAGGTGGCCCGTAGGGTTCTATTTGGGACACATGATAGACTCCAGCAGTGTCACCCCAGTGCTTTCAATCTCTGCCATCAAAAACCATCTACTCTCACTCACTCACTCACTCACTCACTCACTCACTCTACTCATTCTACTCATGAAAATGCACAAAACATGGCATATTCTTACCGATTATAAAAGGATACAGAAAAGGCTATTTCTACGGTGCGGTCCCTGCAGCATTATAACACAAGAGATTTGGCCTTGAATAGCTCAGCCCTATCCAAAGCATATGAGTATGGAGAATTCAGTATGGAACTGTTCAGAAACAACACAATACATTGCCCTCTCTCGGGAATTGGATTTCCTTACAAAAAATCTATTTAAAAATCTATGTCAGGTCCCATGGTCTGAATTCAGAATGTTGTTTGGAAAACCCAGGGACCAGATCCTTGGCTGAATGTCAGACTTTGAGGTGGAGGAAGAGGTGGATGTGGAGGAGGGGGTGGTGGTGGTGGAGGAAGTGGAGGTGGTGATGGTGGAGGAGGAGGCGGAGATGGTGGATGGGGATATGGAGGAGGAGGTGGAGGTGGTGGAGGAGGAGGGGGTGGAGGAGGAGGAGGTGGTGGATGTGGATGTGGAGGAGGAGGTGGGGGAGTAGGAGCATTTGGTGGAGTAGGAGCAGGTGGTTGAGGAGGAGGTGGAGGTGGTGGAGTAGGAGGAGGTGGAGGTGGTGGAGTAGGAGGAGGTGGTGGAGGAGGAGGTGGATGTGGATGTGGATGAGGTGGTGATGGTGGAGGAGGAGGAGGAGGAGGTGGTGATGGAGGAGGTGGTGGTGATGGAGGAGGTGGTGATCTCTCTCGCTCCCTCCCTTTGTTCTCCTTGGACACTGACAATATTAAGTGTATCATTCCTTTTGGATGAAGATAAAATGAGAGACAGAGGCCAGCAGTCCAACAGGCAGCCTGACACCTGAGGCTGTGAGTCTGTCCAGAGGTCTTCTAGTGGAGAGAGAGAGAGAGAGAGAGTCTTCCTAGTGAAAACGGAGAGAGAGAGAAAGAGAGAGAGAGAGTATTACTAGTGAAAACACAGAGAGAGAGAGAAAGTCTTCCTAGCGAAAACACAGAGAGAGAAAGAGAGAGAGACCAGAGGTATTCTAGTGGAGAGAGAGAGAGAGAGTCTTCCTAGCAAAAACACAGAGAGAGAAAGAGAGAGAGACCAGAGGTATTCTAGTGGAGAGAGAGAGAGAGAGTCTTCCTAGTGAAAACACAGAGAGAGAGAGAAAGAGAGAGAGACCAGAGATATTCTAGTGGAGAGAGAGAGAGAGAGTATTCCTAGTGAAAACACAGAGAGAGAAAGAGAGAGAGACCAGAGGTATTCTAGTGGAGAGAGAGACAGAGAGTCTTCCTAGCGAAAACACAGAGAGAGAAAGAGAGAGAGACCAGAGGTATTCTAGTGGAGAGAGAGAGAGAGAGAGTCTTCCTAGTGAAAACACAGAGAGAGAGAGAAAGAGAGAGAGACCAGAGGTATTCTAGTGGAGAGAGAGAGAGAGAGTCTTCCTAGTGAAAACACAGAGAGAGAGAGAAAGAGAGAGAGACCAGAGGTATTCTAGTGGAGAGAGAGAGAGAGAGTCTTCCTAGTGAAAACACAGAGAGAGAGAGAGAAAGAGAGAGAGGCCATTGAAACATCAATCAGCCTTTCAGACTGTAGACCTATACTGATTATTGAAACATAAATCTATTTTTAAGAAAGCCTGACATTGACATTGATATAGCTGGTAGGAAATGGTTAGATTTGACTCAGGGAATACTGACATTGATTAAGGTACTGTATTTTTACAATTTAAACATGCATTCTTGGAGTGCAAGAATCTCAAAAACCTGTTACTGGGATTACCATCTCAATTCATTAACTATTGTATTGCTGTGCCTTTACATATAGCAGATACTCATATAGATGTCACAGGCCCTGTTCAGCTGTTCTGTAACCAGAAGTGGGTTTACCTGTTCAGCTGTTCTGTAACCAGAAGTGGGTTTACCTGTTCAGCTGTTCTGTAACCAGAAGTGGGTTTACCTGTTCAGCTGTTCTGTAACCAGAAGTGGGTTTACCTGTTCAGCTGTTCTGTAACCAGAAGTGGGTTTACCTGTTCAGGTGTTCTGTAACCAGAAGTGTGTTTACCTGTTCAGCTGTTCTGTAACCAGAAGTGGGTTTACCTGTTCAGCTGTTCTGTAACCAGAAGTGGGTTTACCTGTTCAGCTGTTCTGTAACCAGAAGTGGGTTTACCTGTTCAGCTGTTCTGTAACCAGAAGTGGGTTTACCTGTTCAGGTGTTCTGTAACCAGAAGTGGGTTTACCTGTTCAGCTGTTCTGTAACCAGAAGTGGGTTTACCTCTACAGGTGTTCTGTAACCAGAAGTGGGTTTTCCTGTTCAGCTGTTCTGTAACCAGAAGTGGGTTTACCTGTTCAGCTGTTCTGTAACCAGAAGTGGGTTTACCTCTACAGGTGTTCTGTAACCAGAAGTGGGTTTACCTGTTCAGCTGTTCTGTGACCAGAAGTGGGTTTACCTGTTCAGGTGTTCTGTAACCAGAAGTGGGTTTACCTGTTCAGCTGTTCTGTAACCAGAAGTGGGTTTACCTCTACAGGTGTTCTGTAACCAGAAGTAGGTTTACCTGTTCAGCTGTTCTGTAACCAGAAGTGGGTTTACCTCTACAGCTGTTCTGTAACCAGAAGTGGGTTTACCTCTACAGGTGTTCTGTGATATGAAGACGAGAGGTGGAGGCTGGACTGTGCTGCAGCATCGTAGAGACGGAGCCGTGGATTTCCACCGCGGATGGAGGGATTACAAGATGGTATGTTCACTAGAACTTAAACCCAAGATGGTATGTTCAGTAGAACTTAAACACAAGATGGTATGTTCACTAGAACTTAAACACAAGATGGTATGTTCACTAGACCTTAACACAAGATGGTATGTTCACTAGAACTTAAACACAAGATGGTATGTTCACTAGACCTTAAACACAAGATGGTATGTTCACTAGACCTTAACACAAGATGGTATGTTCACTAGAACTTAAACACAAGATGGTATGTTCACTAGACCTTAACACAAGATGGTATGTTCACTAGAACTTAAACACAAGATGGTATGTTCACTAGACCTTAACACAAGATGGTATGTTCACTAGAACTTAAACACAAGATGGTATGTTCACTAGAACTTAAACACAAGATGGTATGTTCACTAGAACTTAAACCCAAGATGGTATGTTCACTAGACCTTAACACAAGATGTCAACCAGGTCTTCTTTGGTAGGTCATTGTAAGAGTCCTCTTCTGTAGTATTTCACTGAAATAGTAGTCAGAGGCTGGGTTGTCTAAGGCAGACTGTTTCACATTACGTTCATCTCAACACAAGTCTTTTTCTGTGTGTCATTCAGATATCTAACATCATTTGTTTTAAATAAAGTCAGACTTTTATTTCAGTGTGTTATCGTGGACAATTCTCAGAGTGTATGAGAGAACGTCATTTATTTAGTTTGGGAATCTGTTTTTGTCACAAGACTTCATCCAAAATCAAGATAGCGAAGTCTCTGAATCACAGGTGGGTTGTTATAACAGTTTCAGATCTGTGATCTGGGATGACCCTGGTTGTTTTGGTAGGCCAACCTTCTTGTTCCTCTACGACACTCCCTGTTGTTGCACCTGCACTCTCTCTGTCCCTCCCTGACGGTGTCCGATCCCTACACACACTCACCACACCATATCAGAGGCTCAGACAGACAGACAGACAGACAGACAGACAGACAGACAGACAGACAGACAGACAGACAGACACCTCGATCAGATCACATACCCCCCTCACACACTTGAATCTGTCACTTCAGACTCAGGGGGCTTTCTGAGGTGGTCAAGAGATCCCATGTAGAGTACTGGGGGTCATAGGGACTAGTTAACAGGACCAGTAGAGATCCCATGTAGAGTACTGGGGGTCATAGGGACTAGTTAACAGGACCAGTAGAGATCTTATGTAGAGTACTGGGGGTCATAGGGACTAGTTAACAGGACCAGTAGAGATCTCATGTAGAGTACTGGGGGTCAAAGGGACTAGTTAACAGGACCAGTAGAGATCCCATGTAGAGTACTGGGGGTCATAGGGACTAGTTAACAGGACCAGTAGAGATCCCATGTAGAGTACTGGGGGTCATAGGGACTAGTTAACAGGACCAGTAGAGATCCCATGTAGAGTACTGGGGGTCCTGAGAGACTAGTTAACAGGATGTTAACTGTTTGTCCCAGCTTTAGATCCTGCTGTAGTAGGGAAATCCCAAGTGTTTCCCAAATGCCACCCTTCTCCCTATATAGTGCACTACTTTTAACCAGGGTTCATAGGTGGCCCATAGGACTCAGGTCAAAAGTAGGGCACTATATAGGTAATAGGGACTCAATCGCAATGTTGTCCAATACTCGGCACAAACTGATCTTTGATGTTCTCACTGCCGTCAATAGTCACGATACACAGAAACGCCCACACGGAAGGGGAAATGCATGATTCTCTTTGAGATCCTTAAATTACAGTCTGAGGATATACGAGAGACTCTGCTTTTGGCTGTTCACTAGAACTTAAACCCAAGATGGTATGTTCACTAGACCTTAACCCAAGATGGTATGTTCACTAGACCTTAACCCAAGATGGTATGTTCACTAGACCTTAACCCAAGATGGTATGTTCACTAGAACTTAAACCCAAGATGGTATGTTCACTAGACCTTAACCCAAGATGGTATGTTCACTAGAACTTAACCCAAGATGGTATGTTCACTAGAACTTAAACCCAAGATGGTATGTTCACTAGACCTTAACACAAGATGGTATGTTCACTAGACCTTAACACAAGATGGTATGTTCACTAGAACTTAAACCCAAGATGGTATGTTCACTAGAACTTAAACCCAAGATGGTATGTTCACTAGACCTTAACACAAGATGGTATGTTCACTAGAACTTAAACCCAAGATGGTATGTTCACTAGACCTTAACACAAGATGGTATGTTCACTAGAACTTAAACACAAGATGGTATGTTCACTAGAACTTAAACCCAAGATGGTATGTTCACTAGACCTTAACACAAGATGGTATGTTCACTAGAACTTAAACACAAGATGGTATGTTCACTAGACCTTAACACAAGATGGTATGTTCACTAGACCTTAACACAAGATGGTATGTTCACTAGAACTTAAACCCAAGATGGTATGTTCACTAGACCTTAACCCAAGATGGTATGTTCACTAGACCTTAACACAAGATGGTATGTTCACTAGACCTTAACACAAGATGGTATGTTCACTAGACCTTAACACAAGATGGTATGTTCACTAGAACTTAAACCCAAGATGGTATGTTCACTAGACCTTAACACAAGATGGTATGTTCACTAGACCTTAACACAAGATGGTATGTTCACTAGACCTTAACACAAGATGGTATGTTCACTAGACCTTAAACACAAGATGGTATGTTCACTAGACCTTAACACAAGATGGTATGTTCACTAGACCTTAACACAAGATGGTATGTTCACTAGACCTTAAACACAAGATGGTATGTTCACTAGACCTTAACACAAGATGTCAACCAGTTTCACTTCCTTCTGCTGCAGGTATAATTGTTTGGTTTGGAAATGGAAAAGTCAAAAATGGATCGCGCCACAAACATGATTTTTCAATATATTTTTCTCAAGAACAATATTTTTACAAGTGGATGATAAATATTTGGGCCCAGTCAGAGCGTGGGAGTGTGGAGTTTTAACGTCAGAGTAAAATCAGGCCTTCTGGACAGATAGTAAACGCTGCCAGACCTCATTCTCACATTCACGTAACCAACAAGAACTGACAGACAGACAGACCAAGGAGAGAGAGAGAGAGACAGAGAAATGCAGGGACTAACTGTTTATTTATTTTATTTTATTTTTTACCTTTATTTAACTCGGCAAGTCAGTTAAGAACAACTTCTTATTTTCAATGACGGTCTAGGAACAGTGGGTTAACTGCCTGTTCAGGGGCAGAATGACAGATTTGTACCTTGTCAGCTCGGGGGTTGCAACCTTCCGGTTACTAGTCCAACACTCTAACCACTAGGCTACGCTGTCTGTAGGAGGTCAGATATATACAGGGACTAACTGTCTGTAGGAGGTCAGAGATATACAGGGACTAACTGTCTGTAGGAGGTCAGAGATATACCAGATATACAGGGACTAACGGTCTGTAGGAGGTCAGAGAGGGATTGTCAGAAGTTATCAAGTTATTAACATTTGCTCATTCACTTTCCTCAGTCAAAATAATGTAACTCTTTACTCATAATATTCCTCATGTCTCTTCATCCCTCTCAACGGTAGAATGACATTACATTTTAACACATCTCTGTTGATGTCATCTGTACCCTCGGAAGCGATGTGAGTCATATGACCCTTCGTTCAGTTTGTCCTCTTCCACTAACCGTACCGTTTGCAGGGTTTCGGGGATCCCTCGGGAGAGTACTGGGCAGGAAATGATCTCATCCATCTGCTGACCAGCTCCCAAAAGTACAGTCTCCAGGTGCAGCTGAAGGATGACGAGGGGAACGAGGCCTACTCCCACTACGATCACTTCTATATAGACGCAGAGGACAAAAACTACAGGTACCAGCATGCAATGCTCCCATTACGATCACTTCTATATGGACGCAGTGGACAAAAACTACAGATACCAGCATGCAATGCACCATCCCACAGCAGGGAAGGCCGAGAGTCAAATCAAATCAAATATTATTTGTCACATGCTTCAAAACCACCTGTGTGGACGAACAGTGAAATGCTGACCTCCCAACAATGCAGAGATAAACAAAAGGAAAATAATGACTCAAGGAATAAATACATTTTAGAGTAATGATAACTTGGCTATTTACAAGGGGCACTACTTGTACTGTAGGTAGGGGTAAACGATAGATAATAGACAGTAACAGCAGCATATGTGATGAGTCAAAAGAGTCAATGCAGGTAGACTAGGTAGCTGGTTGTTGGTTGACTAACTATTTATCAGTCTTGTTTACCAGTCTTATGGCTTGGGGGTAGAAGCTGTTCAGGGTCCTGTTGGTTCCAGACTTGGTGCATCGGTACTGCTTGCTGTGTGGTAGCAGAGAGAACAGTCTATGGTTTTGGGGGTAGAAGCTGTTCAGGGTCCTGTTGGTTCCAGACTTGGTGCATCGGTACTGCTTGCTGTGTGGTAGCAGAGAGAACAGTCTATGGTTTTGGGGGTAGAAGCTGTTCAGGGTCCTGTTGGTTCCAGACTTGGTGCATCGGTACCGCTTTCCGTGCGGTAGCAGAGAGAACAGTCTATAACTTGAGGTCGGATTGCGGGTTCATAGGGAACGAAGTCCATATTTCTCACACTTACACTAAGTGAGATTTTATCCTCAATCAGTCTTACTATTGTGTTAAAACTCTTCTGACATGTTAAGCTCTTAGAGTTATGTCTCAATCAGATCCGAATCAGGAAACTAAGTGGAAGTAACCCTGATTCTCGGGAGAGTTTGGTAAATAGTTGTGTTTCTGAAAGGCTTTTATGACCGGAGGTAATTGAATGAACCTGTAACCCTGGCAAGTCATGATCCACACTTTAACTGAGTCCTTCCCTTCCGTATCGCCGGGTTGAAAGTAAAAGGACAAAAGAGTAGATCATGTGATCTGTCTAGAAAAATGTGTGTTTGAAAAAGGCTGGAGGTATTTGACACAGTGATATTCTTTGTGATGAGTAACAACGTTACCTAGACATTTAGATCCAGGATTATCCTTAAATTACCTAAAATCCTACAAAGTTACCTAGACATTTAGATCCAGGACCATCCTTATTAAATGACCTAAAATCCTAAGTGTGTTGGCGCTGTATTCGTCCTCCTCTGTGTGTGACAAGCCCCCTGAATGGTGTTGATGTTGGTGAGCTGTCAGATCTGTTGCCAACTTCTGCTGAGCAGCACTCCATCTCACCTCGTTGTGTATGTGCTAGGTACATTATCATGCTGAGAACACTGGCTCTCCGCTGGTTTTCCTCTCCAGGGTTGGGTTCATTTAGGGACCTCCCCAGCCAGAGGCCTGTGGTGCTAGGCTTTTAGCCAGCCAATGCAGCCCCTACTCGGCTAATTCAACCTCTTCTCAAGCTTTCTCTGGCTAATTAAACCTCTTCTCAAGCTTTCTCTGGCTAATTCAACCTCTTCTCAAGCTTTCTCTGGCTAATTCAATCTCTTCACAAGCTTTCTCTGGCTAATTCATCTTCTTCTCAAGCTTTCTCTGGCTAATTCATCTTCTTCTCAAGCTTTCTCTGGCTAATTCAACCTCTTCTCAAGCTTTCTCTGGCTAATTCAATCTTTTCACAAGCTTTCTCTGGCTAATTAAACCTCTTCTCAAGCTTTCTCTGGCTAATTCAACCTCTTCTCAAGCTTTCTCTGGCTAATTCAATCTCTTCTCAAGCTTTCTCTGGCTAATTCAACCTCTTCTCAAGCTTTCTCTGGCCAGTAAAACCTATTCTCTAGCCTTCTCCATACAAGGCAACCCCTTATCCATATGTAACCCCTGTTCTGGACCAGTCCGGTCACCCAATTACTCCAACCTCTTCCAACCATCCAACCAAGGAAGGCACCCAACCCTTCGCCCAGTGTTTCCAAGCCAAAGCAGCATCTTCTCCAGCCCCCTCTCCCAAATGTTCCCTGTAACTAAGGCAGTCAGACCCATAGCCAGCCCCCTCTACCATCGGTAGCTAAGGCAATCAGACCCATAGCCAGCCCCCTCTACCATCGGTAGCTAAGGCAATCAGACCCATACCCAGCCCCGTCTATCATCGGTTACTAAAGGCAATCTCATATCCATAGCCAGCCCCCTCTCCCACCTGGCCCCGTAACTAAGGCAGTCAGACCCATAGCCAGCCCCCTCTACCATCGGTAGCTAAGGCAGTCAGACCCATAGCCAGCACCCTCTCCCATCTGTCCCTGTAACTAAGGCAGTTAGACTCATAGCCAGCCTCCTCTCCCATCTGTCCCTGTAACTAAGGCAGTCAGACCTATAGCCAGAGGGGAGGAGTTAAGCAGTCAGACCCAGAGGGGAGGAGGAGGAAGAGGAGAGAGAGGAGGAGGAGGGAGGAGGGAGGAGGGAGGAGAGGGAGAGGGAGGAGGAGGAAGAGGAGAGAGCGGAGGAGGGGAGGAAGAGGAGAGAGCGGAGGAGGGAAGGAAGAGGAGAGAGAGGAGGAGAAGGAGAAGGAGAGGAAGAGGAGGAGGAAGAGGATAGAGAGGAGGAGGAGAGGGAGGATTGAGGAGTCCTTAGAGGGAGTTGTTCAGTCCCAGGTTCCTTAGCTTAGTGATGAGCTTGGAGGGCACTATGGTGTTGAACGCTGAGCTGTAGTCAATGAACAGCATTCTCATGTAGGTGTTCCTTTTGTCCAGGTGGGAAAGGGCAGTGTGGAGTGCAATAGAGATTGCGTCATCTGTGGTTTTGTTGGGGCGGTATGTAAATTGAAGTGGATACATTTCATGCTACATATGTGAGTGCTACAGGGCAATAGCCATTTAGGCAGGTTACTTTTGCATTCTTGGACACAGGGATTATGGTGGTTTGCTTGAAACATGTAGGTATTACATACTGGGTCAGGGAGAGGATGAAAATGTCTGTGAAGACCAGCTGGTCAGCGCATGTTCTGAGTACATGTGCTGGTTGCCCTGTGGCCTTGTGAATGTTAACCTGTTTAAAGGGCTTACTCACATCAGTGATCACACAGTCGTTCGGAATGGCTGGTGCTGTCATGCATGGTTCAGTGTTGCTTGCCTCAAAGCTAGCGTAGAAGGCATTTAGCTCATCTGGTCGGCTCGCGTCACTGGGCAGCTCACGGCTGGGTTTCCCTTTGTAAAACCTGATAGTTTGCAAGCCCTGACACATCCGTCGAGCGTCAGAGCAAGTGTAGTAGGATTCAAATTTGATTTTAGTCCTGTATTGATTTTAGTCCAGTATTGAATGTTTGATGGTTCGTCAAAGGGTGTAGCATTATTTATTATGATTGTTCAGATTAGTCTCCTGTTCCTTGAAAGCAGCAGCTCTAGCCTTTAGATCAGTGCGGATGAATCCCGGAACATATTCCAGTCTGTAGCTTAGCAACCGTTTCATCGGACCACTTCTGTATTGAGCACATCACTGGTACTTCCTGTTTGAGATTTTTGCTTGTAACGCAGGAATCAGGAGGATAAAGTTATGGTCAGATTTGCCAAATGGAGGATGAGGGAGAGCTTTGTATGAGTCTGTGTGTGGAGTAAAGGTGGTCTAGAATCAGCTTCGATCTCCAGCCCATCAGACTGTTAAACATTCTCCACTAGCCGGCCTCTTCCTTTTCCCATCTCCAGTCTCCACTAGCCGGCCTCTTCCTTTTCCCATCTCCAGCCTCCACTAGCCGGCCTCTTCCTTTTCCCATCTCGAGTCTCCAGTAGCCGGCCTCTTCCTTTTCCCATCTCCAGCCCATCAGACTGTTAAACAGTCTCCACTAGCCGGCCTCCGCCAAGTACTCTGACCTGAACCTTAACCACTTTTCTAGCCGGCTTCCACCCGGTACTCTACCCTGCACCTAAGAGACTGCTGCCCTACTGTTGGAGCTAGAAACACAAGCATTTAGCTGCACCTCCGATAACATCTGCAAATATGTGTACGCTTTGATTTGATTTGATCCGACTTAATCTGGGCCTGGAAAACGGGCCCTATGTGTTGACAGTTCTGGTCCGTTCCCTCTCCCAGTCTCCATGCCCAGGGGTTCAGTGGTACTGCTGGTCGCACCAGTAGTCTGACCCAGCCTGGGACCCAGTTCAGCACCAAGGACCGAGACAACGACCGCTGCTCTTGCAAGTGTGCCCAGATGTCTTCTGGAGGTATTCAGATCCCTGCTTCATCTTTCTCTCTTTCCCTACTTTCTATCTTTCTTCTCACTTCCTGTTTCATCTTTCTCTATTTCCCTACTTTCTATCTTTCTTCTCACTTCCTGTTTCATCTTTCTCTATTTCCCTACTTTCTATCTTTCTTCTCACTTCCTGTTTCATCTTTCTCTATTTCCCTACTTTCTATCTTTCTTCTCACTTCCTGTTTCATCTTTCTCTATTTCCCTACGTTCTATCTATCTTTCCTCTCACTTTATTTTCATCACTTCCTGTTTCATCCTCATGTAAAGTAGTACATGAACCTTCATGAAATCACTTTTTATGACCTTTGACCCATTTGACCACACAACCTGCTTTTCCCTCTTTGTTCCATTCTCTCTCCACTAGGTCCTAACCTCTAATCCCTGACCTCTGCCCTCTCCACTAGGTCCTGACCTCTCCCCTCTCCACTAGGTCTAGGTCCTGACCTCTGCCCTCTCCACTAGGTCCTGACCTCTCCCCTCTCCACTAGGTCCTGACCTCTGCCCTCTCCACTAGGTCCTGACCTCTGCCCAATCCACTAGGTCAGTGGTTTGAGGCGTGTGGTCCCTCTGCCCTCTCTCTTCCTGACACTTAACCTCTAACCCGTGACCTCTCCCCTCTCCACTAGGTTGGTGGTTTGAGGCGTGTGGTCCCTCCAACCTGAACGGTATCTACTACGCTGGCGTCTCCAACGTGGTCCGTTACAACGGCATCAAGTGGTACTACTGGAAGGGCGCCAGCCTCATGGCGACCATGACGACCATGATGGTTCGACCCGCAGGCTTCTGAGGGATAACAGCTGCGATAGCTGATGATTTCAAAGGGGAAGCGACTGATGACATCACCCTGACTGACTAAATTACTGACTGATGAGCGAATAATGAAGTTTGGAATACGATATTTGAGTGGCGATTTTAGAAATGTTTGATTGATGGATATGTTCAAAGGTTTTTTTTTTCTCCAAAAATGTATTCTGTTGGCCTCCCAAGTGGTGCAGTGGTCTAAGACACTGCATCGCAGTGCTAGCCGTGCCACTAGAGATTCTGGGGTCGAGTCCAGTCTCTGTCGCAGCCGGCCCGCGACCGGGAGACCCATGGGGCGGCGTGCAATTGGCCTAGCGTCGTTCGGGTTAGGGGAGGGTTTGGGAGGTCCTTGTCCCATCGCGCTCTAGCGACTCCTGTGGCGGGCCGAGCGCAGTGCACGCTGACACGGTCGCCAGTTGTACGGTGTTTCCTACGACACATCGGTGCGGCTGGCTTCCGGGTCAAGAAGCATTGCGGCTTGTTCGGGTTGTGTATCAGAGGAAGCACGGCTCCCGACCTTCACCTCTCCTGAGTCCGTACAGGAGTTGCAGCGATGAGACAAGACTGTAACTACCAATTGGAAACGAAATTGGGGAGAAAAAGGGGTATTAACATTTAAAAAAACATGTTTCTGTTTTAGAGATTTTTCCCACTAAAATGGCACATAGGCAACAACTTAA
>NW_027258688.1:0-59339 GCF_045791955.1 Oncorhynchus clarkii lewisi | reverse complement strand
CTAACACTGGACACCAGTACACGGCTGTGGACTAACACTGGACACCAGTACACGGCTGTGGACTAACACTGGACACCAGTACACGGCTGTGGACTAACGGTGGTGAGTCTTTTCTTCCTCCTGTCCTATTCATCAGGAGTTCCTAGAGTTCATTGGGTCACCGAACCCTATCAGGAGATAAAGCCGTTCCTCTAGGCCATTTCATAATCATATAATCCTTCCGTTCAATATGTCCTTCCTTCCTAAATCCTTTTATGTTTACCTCAGTTCTGACCTCAGGGGGACCATACACATACACACACACAGACCTTGGGGCTCATCATAAGCAAGGTGCCTAGCTGGTGGTCCATCCCTGTCCATATCTCCCAACCCACTATCTGGTGGTCTAGAGGGAAAATAACCAAAGTAGAAACAGACATCACCATTACCAGCAGACCACTACAGCACTGACCCAATCCCCTATAGGACCTCCTCTCTACAGCATTGACCCAATCCCCTATAGGACCTCCTCTCTACAGCATTGACCCAATCCCCTATAGGACCTCCTCTCTACAGCATTGACCCAATCCTCTATAGGACCACCTCTCTACAGCATTGACCAAATCCCCTATAGGACCACCTCTCTACAGCATTGACCCAATCCCCTATAGGACCTCCTCTCTACAGCATTGACCCAATCCCATATAGGACCTCCTCTCTACAGCATTGACCCAATCCCCTATAGGACCTCCTCTCTACAGCATTGACCCAATCCCCTATAGGACCACCTATCTACAGCATTGACCCAATCCCCTATAGGACCTCCTCTCTACAGCATTGACCCAATCCCCTATATGACCTCCTCTCTACAGCATTGACCCAATCCAATATAGGACCTCCTCTCTACAGCATTGACCCAATCCCCTATAGGACCTCCTCTCTACAGCATTGACCCAATCCCCTATAGGACCTCCTCTCTACAGCATTGACCCAATCCCCTATAGGACCTCCTCTCTACAGCATTGACCCAATCCCATATAGGACCTCCTCTCTACAGCATTGACCCAATCCCCTATAGGACCTCCTCTCTACAGCATTGACCCAATCCCCTATAGGACCTCCTCTCTACAGCATTGACCCAATCCCATATAGGACCTCCTCTCTACAGCATTGACTCATTCCCCTATAGGACCTCCTCTCTACAGCATTGACCCAATCCCCTATAGGACCACCTCTCTACAGCATTGACCCAATCCCCTATAGGACCTCCTCTCTACAGCATTGACTCATTTCCATATAGGACCTCCTCTCTACAGCATTGACTCATTCCCATATAGGACCTCCTCTCTACAGCATTGACCCATTCCCATATAGGACCTCCTCTCTACAGCATTGACCCATTCCCATATAGGACCTCCTCTCTACAGCATTGACCCAATCCCCTATAGGACCTCCTCTCTACAGCATTGACCCAATCCCCTGTAGGACCTCCTCTCTACAGCATTGACCCAATCCCCTATAGGACCTCCTCTCTACAGCATTGACCCAATCCCCTATAGGACCTCCTCTCTACAGCATTGACCCATTCCCATATAGGACCTCCTCTCTACAGCATTGACCCAATCCCCTATAGGACCTCCTCTCTACAGCATTGACTCATTCCCATATAGGACCTCCTCTCTACAGCATTGACCCAATCCCCTGTAGGACCTCCTCTCTACAGCATTGACCAAATCCCCTTTAGGACCTCCTCTCTACAGCATTGACCCAATCCCCTGTAGGACCACCTCTCTACAGCATTGACCCAATCCCCTATAGGACCACCTCTCTACAGCATTGACCCAATCCCCTATAGGACCTCCTCTCTACAGCATTGACCCAATCCCCTATAGGACCTCCTCTCTACAGCATTGACCCAATCCCCTATAGGACCTCCTCTCTCCAGCATTGACCCAATCCCCTGTAGGACCACCTCTCTACAGCATTGACCCAATCCCCTATAGGACCACCTCTCTACAGCATTGACCCAATCCACTATAGGACCTCCTCTCTACAGCATTGACCCAATCCCCTATAGGACCACCCCTCTACAGCATTGACCCAATCCCCAATAGGACCTACTCTCTACAGCATTGACCCAATCCCCTATAGGACCTCCTCTCTACAGCATTGACCCAATCCCATATAGGACCTCCTCTCTACAGCATTGACCCAATCCCCTATAGGACCTCCTCTCTACAGCATTGACCCAATCCCCTATAGGACCACCTCTCTACAGCATTGACCCAATCCCCTATAGGACCTCCTCTCTACAGCATTGACCCAATCCCCTATAGGACCTCCTCTCTACAGCATTGACCCAATCCCATATAGGACCTCCTCTCTACAGCATTGACCCAATCCCCTATAGGACCTCCTCTCTACAGCATTGACCCAATCCCATATAGGACCTCCTCTCTACAGCATTGACCCAATCCCCTATAGGACCTCCTCTCTACAGCATTGACCCAATCCCATATAGGACCTCCTCTCTACAGCATTGACCCAATCCCCTATAGGACCTCCTCTCTACAGCATTGACCCAATCCCCTATAGGACCTCCTCTCTACAGCATTGACCCAATCCCATATAGGACCTCCTCTCTACAGCATTGACCCAATCCCCTATTGGACCTCCTCTCTACAGCATTGACCCAATCCCATATAGGACCTCCTCTCTACAGCATTGACCCAATCCCCTATAGGACCTCCTCTCTACAGCATTGACCCAATCCCCTATAGGACCTCCTCTCTACAGCATTGACCCAATCCCATATAGGACCTCCTCTCTACAGCATTGACCCAATCCCCTATAGGACCTCCTCTCTACAGCATTGACCCAATCCCCTGTAGGACCTCCTCTCTACAGCATTGACCCAATCCCCTATAGGACCACCTCTCTACAGCATTGGCCAAATCCCCTGTAGGACCTCCTCTCTACAGCATTGACCCAATCCCCTATAGGACCTCCTCTCTACAGCATTGACCCAATCCCCTATATGACCATGATGTGTGACAACACAATCTAAATGCAAATATTTCATCATCCTCTACCTTCATCCTCTCTACCCCTGGCCAACACATCTCCCAATGGAGATATCAGGGTTATTAGGTTATAGGGACACCATTACCACGCTGGGGCTTTACAATTAAGACTCCATCTTCCTGCCCGCAGATATCGCTAAGCCATATTGTGATGTGGGTGTTGTAGAAGCCATGAGGAGCTTGTTTGAGCTCCATGGTTGTAGATGAGAGGCTTCATGTCCAGGATATCTATAGTAGTGGTTGTAGATGAGGCTCTGTGTCCTGGATATCTATAGTAGTGGTTGTAGATGAGGCTCTGTGTCCTGGATATCTATAGTAGTGGTTGTAGATGAGGCTCTGTGTCCAGGATATCTATAGTAGTGGTTGTAGATGAGGCTCTGTGTCCAGAATATCTATAGTAGTGGTTGTAGATGAGGCTCTGTGTCCAGGATATCTATAGTAGTGGTTGTAGATGAGGCTCTGTGTCCAGGATATCTATAGTAGTGGTTGTAGATGAGGCTCCGTGTCCAGGATATCTATAGTAGTGGTTGTAGATGAGGCTCCGTGTCCAGGATATCTATAGTAGTGGTTGTAGATGAGAGGCTCCACATCCAGGATATATATAGTAGTGGTTGTAGATGAGAGGCTCCACATCCAGGATATCTATAGTAGTGGTTGTAGATGAGAGGCTCCACATCCAGGATATCTATAGTAGTGGTTGTAGATGAGAGGCTCCACATCCAGGATATCTATAGTAGTGGTTGTAGATGAGAGGCTCCACATCCAGGATATCTATAGTAGTGGTTGTAGATGAGAGGCTCCACATCCAGGATATCTATAGTAGTGGTTGTAGATGAGAGGCTCCACATCCAGGATATCTATAGTAGTGGTTGTAGATGAGAGGCTCCACATCCAGGATATCTATAGTAGTGGTTGTAGATGAGGCTCCGTGTCCAGGATATCTATAGTAGTGGTTGTAGATGAGGCTCCACATCCAGGATATCTATAGTAGTGGTTGTAGATGAGAGGCTCCACATCCAGGATATCTATAGTAGTGGTTGTAGATGAGAGGCTCCACATCCAGGATATCTATAGTAGTGGTTGTAGATGAGAGGCTCCACATCCAGGATATCTATAGTAGTGGTTGTAGATGAGGCTCCGTGTCCAGGATATCTATAGTAGTGGTTGTAGATGAGAGGCTCCACATCCAGGATATCTATAGTAGTGGTTGTAGATGAGAGGCTCCACATCCAGGATATCTATAGTAGTGGTTGTAGATGAGGCTCCACGTCCAGGATATCTATAGTAGCTGATATAGTAGTGGTTGTAGATGAGGCTCCGTGTCCAGGATACCTGGAGTATAGTATATTATATAGCATAGTTTTGGTGTGTTTGTGTGCTTCTATATTAGTATTTATAAATATGCCACTACAGTACTTTTGTAATCTATATAATCCTATATCTTGTAGTAAACTATACTGTTTATTGATTACATGCACACAGTATATTTAAATGCATTACTATACATTACTGGATTCATGTAGCCTTTCTACTATTTAAAGCAATAATCTAACAAATGAGTGTTCATTCATTTACTGCTCGTTATTCTGTCAACACGTTGGTAAAGAGTTAATTACACCACTTTAAGGTCGATGTAGACATTTGACCTTTAGTGACGCCAAGCTGTTTTTACAGGTCCATTCTGCCACTATAGGGAATACAGCAGCTATAGCTCATATCAAGAACCAGGGCAATTATTCACACATCTGTGGTGAATAGGTCTCCTCTGATACCAAGACAGTGGAGGGGAAAGGGCAAGTCCTAAACTCAGATAATTATCAGGGCGACGACCTGCTGAAGAAGACTCAGTGTTTCACATCATATCAAATCCATTTGAAATGTAAGGCGAGAGAGAAACTGCTGCTTGAATATAGAATGTGTACCTTCAAATACCCACAGCTTGATGCTTATGTAAATGCATGTTGTTTAACTGGACAGCAGCATGCATTCTGCACCCATATATATATTTGATATTGTCTATATTCTTTCCAAAAATAGCTTGACAATGATGGATTATACAATGTGGTTCCCTCTTGAACTACATGTTCTTGTCTGTTCTTGTGATTAATAACTTTACTATCTCGTTCTCCTTCAACAGAATCCCCTTTGAGAGTGGACGATCTAGGAAGATCATTAGCAGCTAGTGTTGTGCCTCAGCACTGGACAAGTTCCACTTTGAAAGATTCTCTTCTATCTACTTTCAACCAGTTATACTGGAACCATGACTGTCTTTGGGCTTTACATTGTTAATGGTTTCGTAAGGAGTTGAAAGAGAGAGAGAGAGACAGAGAGAGAGAGAGACAGAGAGAGAGAGAGAGAGAGAGAGAGAGAGAGAGAGAGAGAGAGATACAGAGAGAGAGAGAGAGAGACAGAAGAGAGAGAGAAGAGCGAGAGACAGAGAGAGAGAGAGAGAGAGAGAGAGAGAGAGAGAGAGAGGAGAGAGAGAGAGAGGAAGAGACATTAAAAGATAAAGTGGAAAAGAGAGAGAGAGATGGAGAGAATGGCGCAGTGGTCTAAGGCACTGCTTCTCAGTGCAAGAGATGTCACTACAGACCCTGGCTCGATTCCAGGCTGTGTCACAACCGGCTGTGATTGGGAGTCCCATAGGGTGGCGCACAATTGGCCCAGCGTCGTCTGTGTTTGGCCAGGGTAGGCTGCTGAAAATGTTTCTTAACTGACTTGCCCAGTTAAATAAAGGTAAAAAAATATCTACAAATAAAATTGAGAGAGAGATGTTCTGCTTCAGAGCAGTCCCCCTTTAAGGCTTGAACTAACTACAACCTCCAGAGACTTCTGGTTAGCAGCCGTTTTCTCTCAGAATAATTTGACTCACGTCCTGATTTCATTATTTCTGTTACGCTCCTCAGTACATCCTTGAAGGTGAGACTTTGGGAGGTTTGTGTATAAAAAATTAAAAAAAACATCAGTTGTGTATTTCAATGCTGGAGGGCTCAGGCTATTGATATGGTGACAGTCAACTCACTGGTGCCCAAGCTGGGAGGAGTTCTGAAAGACAGCCTCATTGCATTGCACACTGCTGTTAAGATGTGTTTTATTGTATTCATCCCCTGTAGATATGTGATAATAGAACTGTTTTGCAGTGAGGCTGAGAGACAGACAATGTGAGTCTAATATAGTGGAAAGACACTGGTGAAAACACACTTCTGGAATGTGTGGAATGTTACAGTAATCTATTGTTTCAACAACAGAATCATACTAAAGCATCATGAAGATTCCTTCGTTTTGTGGTACCACATCTTCTAGATAGGGCTCAACCCCTTTCCTGTGTCTCGTACACATTCCACCCCGAGCATCTGTCAGTATGTATATTCCCCCAAACACACATTCAAGGACATATCAATTAGTAGCAGTGGAAGCAGGCAGATGGTTTTGAAGGACTGTTTCTCTGCCTCGGGTGAAAGGCTACAGATGACAGGGAACAACTGTCAAGTAGAATGGTCTAGATGATTCCTCTCTCTCTCTCTCTCTCTCTCTCTCTCTCTCTCTCTCTCTCTCTCTCTCTTCAATGTGAAGGTTTTATCTGTTGGCTAAAACTGAGTTTCTGTTTTTAACTCCTCTCTCTCTTAATGTTTTTTCTCTCTCTCTCTCTCTGATTCAGAGGGTTAAATGAGGAAGACACATTTCAGTTGAAGGCATTCAGTTATACAACTGACTAGGGTTAGGTCTCCCCTTTCCCTTTCCTTTGTTTTCTCTCTATTCCTTTCTCTCCCTCGCCTTCTCTCTCCCTCGCCTTCTCTCTCCCTCGCCTTCTCTCTCCCTCGCCTTCTCTCTCCCTCGCCTTCTCTCTCCCTCGCCTTCTCTCTCCCTCGCCTTCTCTCTCCCTCGCCTTCTCTCTCCCTCGCCTTCTCTCTCCCTCGCCTTCTCTCTCCCTCGCCTTCTCTCTCCCTCGCCTTCTCTCTCCCTCGCCTTCTCTCTCCCTCGCCTTCTCTTTCCCTCGCCTTCTCACTCCCTCGCCTTCTCTTTCCCTCGCCTTCTCTCTCCCACGCCTTCTCTCTCCCTCGCCTTCTCTCTCCCTCGCCTTCTCTCTCCCTCGCCTTCTCTCTCCCTCGCCTTCTCTTTCCCACGCCCTCTCTCTCCCTCGCCTTCTCTCTCCCCCGCCTCTCCCCCTCGCCTTCTCTCTCCCTCGCCTTCTCTCTCCCTCGCCTTCTCTCTCCCTCGCCTTCTCTTTCCCACGCCTTCTCTCTCCCTCGCCTTCTCTCTCCCTCGCCTTCTCTCTCCCTCGCCTTCTCTCTCCCTCGCCTTCTCTCTCCCTCGCCTTCTCTTTCCCACGCCCTCTCTCTCCCTCGCCTTCTCTCTCCCCCGCCTTCTCTCTCCCCCGCCTTCTCTCTCCCTCGCCTTCTCTCTCCCTCGCCTTCTCTCTCCCTCGCCTTCTCTTTCCCACGCCTTCTCTCTCCCTCGCCTTCTCTCTCCCTCGCCTTCTCTCTCCCTCGCCTTCTCTCTCCCTCGCCTTCTCTCTCCCTCGCCTTCTCTCTCCCTCGCCTTCTCTCTCCCTCGCCTTCTCTCTCCCTCGCCTTCTCTTTCCCACGCCTTCTCTCTCCCTCGCCTTCTCTCTCCCTCGCCTTCTCTCTCCCTCGCCTTCTCTCTCCCTCGCCTTCTCTTTCCCACGCCTTCTCTCTCCCTCGCCTTCTCTCTCCCTCGCCTTCTCTCTCCCTCGCCTTCTCTCTCCCTCGCCTTCTCTCTCCCCCGCCTTCTCTCTCCCTCGCCTTCTCTCTCCCTCGCCTTCTCTCTCCCTCGCCTTCTCTCTCCCTCGCCTTCTCTCTCCCTCGCCTTCTCTCTCCCCCGCCTTCTCTCTCCCCCGCCTTCTCTCTCCCCCGCCTTCTCTCTCCCCCGCCTTCTCTCTACCTCGCCTTCTCTCTCCCTCGCCTTCTCTCTCCCTCGCCTTCTCTTTCCCTCGCCCTATCTCTCCCTCGCCTTCTCTTTCCCTCGCCCTCTCTCTCCCTCGCCTTCTCTTTCCCTCGCCTTCTCTCTCCCTCGCCTTCTCTCTCCCCCGCCTTCTCTCTCCCCCGCCTTCTCTCTCCCTCGCCTTCTCTCTCCCTCGCCTTCTCTCTCCCTCGTCTTCTCTCTCCCTCGCCTTCTCTTTCCCTCGCCCTCTCTCTCCCCCGCCTTCTCTCTCCCTCGCCTTCTCTCTCCCTCGCCTTCTCTCTCCCTCGCCTTCTCTCTCCCTCGCCCTCTCTCTCCCTCGCCCTCTCTCTCCCTCGCCTTCTCTCTCCCTCGCTTTCTCTCTCCCTCGCCTTCTCTTTCCCTCGCCTTCTCTCTCCCTCGCCTTCTCTTTCCCTCGCCTTCTCTTTCCCTCGCCTTCTCACTCCCTCGCCTTCTCTTTCCCTCGCCATCTCTTTCCCTCGCCTTCTCACTCCCTCGCCTTCTCTTTCCCTCGCCTTCTCTTTCCCTCGCCTTCTCACTCCCTCGCCTTCTCTTTCCCTCGCCTTCTCTTTCCCTCGCCTTCTCTTTCCCTCGCCTTCTCTTTCCCTCGCCTTCTCACTCCATCGCCTTCTCTTTCCCTCGCCTTCTCTCTCCCTCGCCTTCTCTCTCCCTCGCCTTCTCTTTCCCTCGCCTTCTCTTTCCCTCGCCTTCTTTTCCCCTCGCCTTCTCTCTCCCTCGCCTTCTCTCTCCCTCGCCTTCTCTCTCCCTCGCCTTCTCTTTCCCTCGCCTTCTCTTTCCCTCGCCTTCTCTTTCCCTCGCCTTCTCTTTCCCTCGCCTTCTTTTCCCCTCGCCTTCTCTCTCCCTCGCCTTCTCTTTCCCTCGCCTTCTCTTTCCCTCGCCTTCTCTTTCCCTCGCCTTCTCACTCCCTCGCCTTCTCTTTCCCTCGCCTTCTCTTTCCCTCGCCTTCTCACTCCCTCGCCTTCTCTTTCCCTCGCCTTCTCTTTCCCTCGCCTTCTCACTCCCTCGCCTTCTCTTTTCCTCGCCTTCTCTTTCCCTCGCCTTCTCTTTCCCTCGCCTTCTCTTTCCCTCGCCTTCTCTCTCCCTCGCCTTCTCTTTCCCTCGCCTTCTCTTTCCCTCGCCTTCTCTTTCCCTCGCCTTCTCTTTCCCTCGCCTTCTTTTCCCCTCGTCTTCTCTCTCCCTCGCCTTCTCACTCGCTCGCCTTCTCTTTCCCTCGCCTTCTCACTCCCTCGCCTTCTCTCTCCCTCGCCTTCTCACTCTCTCGCCTTCTCTTTCCCTCGCCTTCTCTCTACCTCGCCTTCTCTCTCCCTCGCCTTCTCTTTCCCTCGCCTTCTCTTTCCCTCGCCTTCTCTTTCCCTCGCCTTCTCACTCCCTCGCCTTCTCTTTCCCTCGCCTTCTCTTTCCCTCGCCTTCTCACTCCCTCGCCTTCTCACTCCCTCGCCTTCTCTTTCCCTCGCCTTCTCTTTCCCTCGCCTTCTCTTTCCCTCGCCTTCTCTCTCCCTTGCCTTCTCTCTCCCTCGCCTTCTCTTTCCCTCGCCTTCTCTCTCCCTCGCCTTCTCTTTCCCTCGCCTTCTCTTTCCCTCGCCTTCTCTTTCCCTCGCCTTCTTTTCCCCTCGCCTTCTCTTTCCCTCGCCTTCTCTATCCCTCGCCTTCTCTTTCCCTCGCCTTCTCACTCCCTCGCCTTCTCTTTCCCTCGCCTTCTCTTTCCCTCGCCTTCTCACTCCCTCGCCTTCTCTTTTCCTCGCCTTCTCTTTCCCTCGCCTTCTCTCTCCCTCGCCTTCTCTCTCCCTCGCCTTCTCTTTCCCTCGCCTTCTCTTTCCCTCGCCTTCTCTTTCCCTCGCCTTCTCTTTCCCTCGCCTTCTTTTCCCCTCGCCTTCTCTCTCCCTCGCCTTCTCACTCCCTCGCCTTCTCTTTCCCTCGCCTTCCCTTTCCCTCGCCTTCTCACTCCCTCGCCTTCTCTCTCCCTCGCCTTCTCACTCTCTCGCCTTCTCTTTCCCTCGCCTTCTCTTTCCCTCGCCTTCTCACTCCCTCGCCTTCTCACTCCCTCGCCTTCTCTTTCCCTCGCCTTCTCACTCCCTCGCCTTCTCTCTCCCTCGCCTTCTCTCTCCCTCGCCTTCTCTCTCCCTCGCCTTCTCTTTCCCTCGCCTTCTCTTTCCCTCGCCTTCTCTTTCCCTCGCCTTCTCACTCCCTCTCCTTCTCTTTCTCATCTCTTACTAAGAGGAAGAAGCAAACAGCTCCATTGTAGACTAATGAACACTGGGTGAATATTTTATGAACAGTACAGTTATCAAATTGTAGCCTCCGATTAGCATTCATGCTAACTACCCGAGGTAATGCTAGAAAGGTTAGCCGTTTCCTTTTCAAATCAAATGTTTAAAAAAATGTCACATGAGCCGAATATAACAAGTAGACCTTACAGTGAAATGCTTACTTACAAGCCCTTAACCAACTGTGCAGTTTTAAGAAAAAACATAAGTGTTAAGTAAAAAAATAGATAAATAACAGTAACAAATAATTCAAGAGTAGCAGTAAAAAAACAATAGTGAAGCTATATACAGGGGGTACCGGTACAGAGTTAATGTGCAGGGGCACCGGTTAGTCGAGGTAATTGAGGTAATATGTACATGTAGGTAGAGTTAAAGTGGACGCGAGACAAAGTGGACGTGAGAGAACGTAAAGCCTGTAGAAATCTAAAGGATATTTTCTGAATCCCAATTTTCCAATTACAAATGATCATTGTGGGCGCAATCTGTTTGCCAATCTCACACATCCAAGGGGACAATACATCAAAATCACTAATTAGGAAATTTCCCCGTTCTCTTTCAATTTCCCTCCGCCACTGATGAGATAACAGAAGTTAACAGAATTAAACCGCTTATCTGTCCGGAACCAGGAGAATTGTTATTTTGGTAAATAAATGCGGTAGAAAGGGTGAAGGTGTAAGAAGGAGGCCATTGTGACAAGCTGTGCTGTGAGGCTGATAAAGTGAGAGGGGGAGGACCACAAAGAGGAACTGCTATCAATTACCTTGCTATTGTTTCCCATTCATCCATAATTAAACGTGGACAAAGACATCCGTCCTCACTACCGGCAGAGGAAAACAAAAGGCTGGAAGACAGTGGTGTGTGTGTGTGTGTGTGTGTGTGTGTGTGTGTTTGGCATCGCTGCCTAGGAGAACGGAAGTCATGAATATTATAGACAAACAGCATTGAGCATCACAACAGATAAACAAAAGCCCTGTTGTCATCTGTGGGCTTGTGGGAGTAAAAACAGAGAAACACAGAGACACAGATGAAGATATATCTATCTACACATGTCTCTGAGGCAATGGCCGTTTCATTACATGCTTGATTTATACTATGTGTTGCATTGTGGGCCATAAGAGTGGCATAAATAATAATGTTGTCACACTGACAATGAGGAGTCACTCACAGAGTTAGAGGTTTAGACATACATTCTACTATCCTAGAAGTATAGAACAGAATATAATATACTATCTGAAATACATCGCTGCCGGCTCACCTGACAGGTACTCGCCACACTGTGCCTTGTGAGTCGGATGACACTGCAATCATTACTCCTCCTCCAAGGCACTCAGAATCACATTTATACACCAAATACATTTGCAAGGACTGTAGAAGAATTTGACTCAGTGAAATGATGCCGGAACAAAAAAACAGAACACACAGACGATAAACAAATGGAATATACAGACAAGGTATATAAACACAGAACATACAGACAAGATATATAAACACAGAACATACAGACAAGGTATATAAACACAGAATATACAGACAACATATATAAACACAGAACATACAGACAAGGTATATAAACACAGAACATACAGACAAGGTATATAAACACAGAATATACAGACAATATATATAAACACAGAACATACAGACAAGGTATATAAACACAGAACATACAGACAAGGTATATAAACACAGAACATACAGACAAGGTATATAAACACAGAACATACAGACAAGGTATATAAACACAGAACATACAGACAAGGTATATAAACACAGAATATACAGACAAGGTATATAAACACAGAACATACAGACAAGGTATATAAACACAGAACATACAGATAAGGTATATAAACACAGAACATACAGACAAGGTATATAAACACAGAACATACAGACAAGGTATATAAACACAGAACATACAGACAAGATACCTAAACACAGAATATACAAACAAGGTATATAAACACAGAACATACAGACAGAAGACAAACACATGGAATATACAGACAAGGTATATAAACACAGAACATAGAGACAAGGTATATAAACACAGAACATACAGACAAGGTATACAAACACAGAACATACAGACAAGGTATACAAACACAGAACATACAGACAAGATACCTAAACACAGAATATACAAACAAGGTATATAAACACAGAACATACAGACAGAAGACAAACACATGGAATATACAGACAAGGTATATAAACACAGAACATACAGACAAGGTATATAAACACAGAACATACAGACAAGATATATAAACACAGAACATACAGACAAGATATATAAACACAGAATATACAGACAAGGTATATAAACACAGAACATACAGACAAGATACCTAAACACAGAACATACAGACAAGGTATATAAACACAGAACATACAGACAGAAGACAAACACATGGAATATACAGACAAGGTATATAAACACAGAACATACAGACAAGGTATATAAACACAGAACATACAGACAAGATATATAAACACAGAACATACAGACAAGATACCTAAACACAGAACACACAGACAAGGTATATAAACACAGAACATACAGACAAGGTATATAAACACAGAATATACAGACAGATGATAAACAAATAGAAAATACAGACAAATTGATGAATTATGAAGTTAAATGTTGAATTATAAATAAAGTCAAATGTTAAATAAAGTTACATTTTGAATCATAAATTAAGTTTAATGTTGAATGGTAAAGTTAAATGTTGAATTATAAAGAATGATAAAGTTAAATGTTGAATTATAAAGAATGGTAAATGTAAATGTTGAATGATAAATAAAGTTATACGATGAATGATAAATGTAAATGTTGAATGACAAATAAAGTTAAAAGTTGAATGTTAAATAAATGTTGAATGCCGACTGCAACAGAACAAACACATCACTAATTAATGGAGAAATGTAAACTCCATGGATATTAAGTCCAATCAGAAGTTAATGAATGGATAAACACAAAACGATGAACATGAAATGATGAGGGCCTCCCTTGTAGAGATCTTAGAAACATGATTTACATCCCACTACATTAGGCTCTAATAGGTGCTTCCCAAATGGCACCCTATTCCCCAGAGTGCACTACTTTTAACCAGGTCCCTGGTCTAAAGTAGTGCACTACATAGTGAATAGGGTGCCATTTGGGACACACAACACAGTACTTAATTGTTTGAATCCAGCTATAATCTGTCATAGTTTATTTGTGATGCCATGTTGAGTCCCATGGGGTTTAGGTTAGCATAAGTACCATGACTTCTTGGACAACAATTAAACAATGTAATTATTCTCCACCCTGCGCTGTACATCTAGACCATCCATATCTGTCATCTGGAAATCCCCGTGGCATTCCTCTAGTGTCAGAGGTAACAATGATTAACTGATATATACTGTTGAACACCACATACTGGATCCATTTATAATCACCACTTTACAGTGTGTGTGTGTGTGTGTGTGTGTCTATGAACAGTCATCATGTGGTGGGGTTTGATTTGTTAACCACCATCAGATTTATTGCACCCTGGTGATGTTAAATCACTGAGAGTTATGTCCCTGGTGATGTTAAATCACTGAGAGTTATGTCCCTTGTGATGTTAGGTCACTGAGAGGTATGTCCCTGGTGATGTTAAATAACTGAGAGTTATGTCCCTGGTGATGTTAGGTCACTGAGAGTTATGTCCCTGGTGATGTTAAATCACTGAGAGTTATGTCCCTGGTGATGTTAAATCACTGAGAGTTATGTCCCTGGTAATGTTAAATCACTGAGAGTTATGTCCCTGGTGATGCTAAATCACTGAGAGTTATGTCCCTGGTGATGTTAAATCACTGAGAGTTATGTCCCTGGTGACGTTAAATCACTGAGAGTTATGTCCCTGGTGATGTTAAATCACTGAGAGTTATGTCCCTGGTGATGTTAAATCACTGAGAGTTATGTCCCTGGTGATGTTAAATCACTGAGAGTTATGTCCCTGGTAATGTTAAATCACTGAGAGTTATGTCCCTGGTAATGTTAAATCACTGAGAGTTATGTCCCTGGTAATGTTAAATCACTGAGAGTTATGTCCCTGGTAATGTTAAATCACTGAGAGTTACAGTGCATTTGGAAATTATTCAGACCCCTCGACTATTTTCACATTTCGTTGCGTTTCAGGCTTATTCTAAAATTTATTAAATCAATTAAGTCAACTTACCTGGTAAAATAACGGATAAATATATATAAACAAAATTAAAAGGACATTCAGAGACTTGTCCCGAAGCCACTCCTGCATTGTCTTGGCTGTGTGCTTAGGGTCGTTGTCCTGTTGGAAGGTGAACCTTCACCCAAGTCTGAGGTCCTGAGTACTCTCGAGCAGGTTTTCATCAAGAATCTCTCTGTACTTTTCTCCGTTCATCTTTCCCTCGATCCTGACTAGTCTCCCAGTCCCTGCCACTGAAAAACACTCGCACAGCATTATGCTGTGGACCAAAAGGCTCCTTAACAGCTTCTACCCCCAAGCCATAAGACTGCTGAACAATGAATCAAATGGCCACAGGACTATTTACATTGACACCCCCTCCCCCTCCATTTGTTTTGTACACTGCTGACTCCACGCTGTTTATTATCTATGCATAGTCACTTCACCCCTACCTACTGTACATGTACAAATTACCTCAATTAACCTGTACCCCCGCACACTGACTCTGTACCAGTACCCACTGTATATAGCCTCCACACTGACTCGGTACCAGTACCCACTGTATATAGCCTCCAAACTGACTCGGTACCAGTACCCACTGTATATAGCCTCCACACTGACTCGGTACCAGTACCCACTGTATATAGCCTCCACACTGACTCGGTACCAGTACCCACTGTATATAGCCTCCACACTGACTCGGTACCAGTACCCCCTGTATATAACCTCCACACTGACTCGGTACCAGTACCCCCTGTATATAACCTCCACACTGACTCGGTACCAGTACCCACTGTATATAGCCTCCACACTGACTCGGTACCAGTACCCACTGTATATAGCCTCCACACTGACTCTGTACCAGTACCCACTGTATATAGCCTCCACACTGACTTGGTACCAGTACCCACTGTATATAGCCTCCACACTGACTCGGTACCAGTACCCACTGTATATAGCCTCCACACTGACTCGGTACCAGTACCCCCTGTATATAGCCTCCACACTGACTCGGTACCAGTACCCACTGTATATAGCCTCCACACTGACTCGGTACCAGTACCCACTGTATATAGCCTCCACACTGACTCGGTACCAGTACCCACTGTATATAGCCTCCACACTGACTCGGTACCAGTACCACCTGTATATAGCCTCCACACTGACTCGGTACCAGTACCCACTGTATATAGCCTCCACACTGACTCGGTACCAGTACCACCTGTATATAGCCCCCACATTGACTCGGTACCAGTACCCACTGTATATAGCCTCCACACTGACTCGGTACCAGTACCCCCTGTATATAGCCTCCACACTGACTCGGTACCAGTACCCCCTGTATATAGCCTCCACACTGACTCGGTACCAGTACCCACTGTATATAGCCTCCACACTGACTCGGTAACAGTACCCCCTGTATATAGCCTCCACACTGACTCGGTACCAGTACCACCTGTATATAGCCTCCACACTGACTCGGTACCAGTACCCACTGTATATAGCCTCCACACTGACTCGGTAACAGTACCCCCTGTATATAGCCTCCACACTGACTCGGTACCAGTACCCCCTGTATATAGCCTCCACACTGACTCGGTACCAGTACCACCTGTATATAGCCTCCACACTGACTCGGTACCAGTACCCCCTGTATATAGCCTCCACACTGACTCGGTACCAGTACCCCCTGTATATAGCCTCCACACTGACTCGGTACCAGTACCCACTGTATATAGCCTCCACACTGACTCGGTACCAGTACCCACTGTATATAGCCTCCACACTGACTCGGTACCAGTACCCATTGTATATAGCCTCCACACTGACTCGGTACCAGTACCCCCTGTATATAGCCTCCACACTGACTCGGTACCAGTACCCCCTGTATATAGCCTCTACACTGACTCGGTACCAGTACCCACTGTATATAGCCTCCACACTGACTCGGTACCAGTACCCCCTGTATATAGCCTCCACACTGACTCGGTACCAGTACCACCTGTATATAGCCTCCACACTGACTCGGTACCAGTACCCACTGTATATAGCCTCCACACTGACTCGGTACCAGTACCCACTGTATATAGCCTCCACACTGACTCGGTACCAGTACCACCTGTATATAGCCTCCACACTGACTCGGTACCAGTACCCACTGTATATAGCCTCCACACTGACTCGGTACCAGTACCCCCTGTATATAGCCTCCACACTGACTCGGTACCAGTACCCCCTGTATATATCCTCCACACTGACTCGGTACCAGTACCCACTGTATATAGCCTCCACACTGACTCGGTACCAGTACCCACTGTATATAGCCTCCACACTGACTCGGTACCAGTACCCACTGTATATAGCCTCCACACTGACTCGGTACCAGTACCACCTGTATATAGCCTCCACACTGACTCGGTACCAGTACACCCTGTATATAACCTCCACACTGACTCGGTACCAGTACCCACTGTATATAGCCTCCACACTGACTCGGTACCAGTACCAACTGTATATAACCTCCACACTGACTCGGTACCAGTACCCACTGTATATAGTCTCCACACTGACTCGGTACCAGTACCACCTGTATATAACCTCCACACTGACTCGGTACCAGTACACCCTGTATATAACCTCCACACTGACTCGGTACCAGTACCCACTGTATATAGCCTCCACACTGACTCGGTACCAGTACCCACTGTATATAGCCTCCACACTGACTCGGTACCAGTACCCCCTGTATATAGCCTCCACACTGACTCGGTACCAGTACCACCTGTATATAGCCTCCACACTGACTCGGTACCAGTACCCACTGTATATAGCCTCCACACTGACTCGGTACCAGTACCCCCTGTATATAGCCTCCACACTGACTCGGTACCAGTACCCCCTGTATATAGCCTCCACACTGACTCGGTACCAGTACCCCCTGTATATAGCCTCCACACTGACTCGGTACCAGTACCCACTGTATATAGCCTCCACACTGACTCGGTACCAGTACCCCCTGTATATAGCCTCCACACTGACTCGGTACCAGTACCACCTGTATATAGCCTCCACACTGACTCGGTACCAGTACCCCCTGTATATAGCCTCCACACTGACTCGGTACCAGTACCCACTGTATATAGCCTCCACACTGACTCGGTACCAGTACCCCCTGTATATAGCCTCCACACTGACTCGGTACCAGTACCACCTGTATATAGCCTCCACACTGACTCGGTACCAGTACCCCCTGTATATAGCCTCCACACTGACTCGGTACCAGTACCCACTGTATATAGCCTCCACACTGACTCGGTACCAGTACCACCTGTATATAGCCTCCACACTGACTCGGTACCAGTACCACCTGTATATAGCCTCCACACTGACTCGGTACCAGTACCCCCTGTATATAGCCTCCACACTGACTCGGTACCAGTACCCACTGTATATAGCCTCCACACTGACTCGGTACCAGTACCCCCTGTATATAGCCTCCACACTGACTCGGTACCAGTACCCCCTGTATATAGCCTCCACACTGACTCGGTACCAGTACCACCTGTATATAGCCTCCACACTGACTCGGTACCAGTACCCACTGTATATAGCCTCCACACTGACTCGGTACCAGTACCCACTGTATATAGCCTCCACACTGACTCGGTACCAGTACCACCTGTATATAGCCTCCACACTGACTCGGTACCAGTACCACCTGTATATAGCCTCCACACTGACTCGGTACCAGTACCCCCTGTATATAGCCTCCACACTGACTCGGTACCAGTACCCACTGTATATAGCCTCCACACTGACTCGGTACCAGTACCCCCTGTATATAGCCTCCACACTGACTCGGTACCAGTACCACCTGTATATAGCCTCCACACTGACTCGGTACCAGTACCCCCTGTATATAGCCTCCACACTGACTCGGTACCAGTACCCACTGTATATAGCCTCCACACTGACTCGGTACCAGTACCCCCTGTATATAGCCTCCACACTGACTCGGTACCAGTACCACCTGTATATAGCCTCCACACTGACTCGGTACCAGTACCCCCTGTATATAGCCTCCACACTGACTCGGTACCAGTACCCACTGTATATAGCCTCCACACTGACTCGGTACCAGTACCCACTGTATGTAGCCTCGTTATTGTGTTACTTTTCATTATTTTTTTACTTTAGTTTATTTGGTAAATATTTTCTTAACTCTTCTTGAACTGCACTGTTGGTTAAGGGCTTGTAAGTAAGTATTTCACGGTAAGGTCTACACATGTTGTGTTCGGAGCATGTGACAAATAATGCTTGATTTGCTGCCTCCACCATGCTTCACCGAAGGGATGGTGCCAGGTTTCCTCCAGAAGTGACGCTTGGCATTCAGGCCAAAGAGTTTATTATTGATTTCATCAGACCAGAGAATCTTGTTTCTCATGGTCTGAGAGTCCTTTAGGTGCCTTTTGGCAAACTCCAAGCGGGCTGTCATGTGCCTTTTACTGAGGAGTGGCTTCTGTCTGGCCACTCTACCATAAAAGCCTGATTGGTGAGCTGCAGAGATGGTTGTCTCCCATCTCCACAGAGGAACTGTGATGGTTCTTGGTCACCTCCCTGACAAAGGCCATTCTCCACCAGTTGCTCAATTTCGCCTGGCGGCCAGCTTTAGAATAATGGAGGCCACTATGTTCTTGGGGATCTTCAATGCTACAGATATTTTTTGTACCCTTTCCCAGATCTGTGCCTCGACACAATCCTGTCTCGGAGCTCTACAGACAATTCCTTCGACCTCATGGCTTGGTTTTTGCTCTGACAATCACTGTCAGCTGTGGGACCTTATATAGACAGGTGTGTGCCTTTTCAAATCATGTCCAATCAATTAAATTTACCACAGGTGGACTCCAAGTTATAGAAACATCTCAAGGATGATTAATGGAAACAGGATCCACCTGAGCTCAATTTCGAGTCTCATAGCAAAGGATCTGAATACTTATGTAAATAAGGTATCCGTTTTTTATTTGCAATAAATGTGCACAAATTTCTAAAAACCTGTTTTCGCTTTGTCATTATGTTGTATTGTGATGTCATTATGGTGTATTGTGATGTCATTATGGTGTATTGTGATGTCATTATGGGGTATTGTGATGTCATTATGGGGTATTGTGTGTAGATCGATGAGGAAAAAATGATTCAATGCTTTTTAGAATAAGACTAACTTAACAAAATGTGGGAAAAGTCAAGGGGTCTGAATACTTTCCGAATGCACTGTATGTCCACGGGATCTTAAAAGAATTGAGAGTCATGGGATCTTAAAATAATTGAGAGTTATGGGATCTTAAAAGAATTGAGAGTTATGGGATCTTAAAATACTCTGGATATCGTTATTTCTCCAGCTGAGAGTTACAGTAGTAGATAACTCCCTTCCAATCAATACAATAACATGGAAGCCCTGACCTTAGACAAATTATAAGTCTTAGTTTTACTGCCTTTAATTTCCCATCTCCTCATATCAAACATCATGACTATATCTTGCTAGCTGTGGTATTTAAGATATGAGAGGAGCTTTCTGGCCTCCTAAATGTTAATTAAATTATATAATTTGGATCGAGCCATGAAAAAAAGCCAACTGCAATTTCTATGATTAGGTTTAGCGGAAATGGAGTGTGATGCCGTGCTGATTTTATTCATCTTGGCTTTGAAGAAGAACACTAAGTAGGTGGTGTACATCGTCTGTCCCAAATGGCAACCTATTCCCTATGTAGTGCACTACTTTTGGCCAGAGCCCATATTCTGTTTCCCAAATGGCACCCTATTCCGTAGGGATAGAACACCTTCCCTGGACCATACAGTATAGGGATCTCTCTCTTTTTCTCTAAGCCTCTTCTTTCCTCTCCTCTCTTTCTCTCACTCTCCCCCCTTTCTCTCTCTCGCTCTCGGTCTCTCTCTCCCTCCTTTCTCTCTGTCTCTCTCGCTCACTTTCTTCCCGAGTCCTGAGGGGTCCATCAGCATCAGAGCTGAGATACAGGAAGATGGAAACAGTCTGATTATGACCTTGGAACATCACAGGTCTATCTGAGTTACATTTGACATCCTTCAGGTTTGTCTCTGTGTTCCTTTTCCATTTTTAACTGAGATTTTGGGTTAGGTACAGGCAGCCCTTTCAGTGTGCCACTCAGTGTCTGTCTCCTCTCTCCGTCTCTTCCATCTTTTACTTTATGTCAGTCTGACTGTCTCTACCTCTCTTCTTCAAAAAGTTATTCTTCCTCTTGTCAAGACGCTGTGTTCTGAGAAGCTGGGAGTATGTTTGTGTGTGTGTGTGTGTGTGTGTGTGTATATGTGCTGCTATCTTATATAACGTGTCAGGGTGACGGGATATTCAAAGGCCTCCCAGATCAAAGAGCACAGATCGCCCTGAAGTACTGAGGAGACCTCAAACACTAACTGAAGTACTGAGGAGACCTCAAACACTAACTGAAGTACTGAGGAGACCTCAAACACTAACTGAAGTACTGAGGAGACCTCAAACACTAACTGAAGTACTGAGGAGACCTCAAACACTAACTGAAGTACTGAGGAGACCTCAAACACTTTAACTGAAGTACTGAGGAGACCTCAAACACTAACTGAAGTACTGAGGAGACCTCAAACACTAACTGAAGTACTGAGGAGACCTCAAACACTAACTGAGGTACTGAGGAGACCTCAAACACTAACTGAAGTACTGAGGAGACCTCAAACACTAACTGAGGTATTGAGGAGACCTCAAACACTAACTGAGGTACTGAGGAGACCTCAAACACTAACTGAGGTACTGAGGAGACCTCAAACACTAACTGAAGTACTGAGGAGACCTCAAACACTAACTGAGGTACTGAGGAGACCTCAAACACTAACTGAAGTACTGAGGAGACCTCAAACACTAACTGAAGTATTGAGGAGACCTCAAACACTTTAGTTGAAGTACTGATGTGTCCTCACTAACTTTACCTACAGTAGGTGGATATAGGATCCAGTCTCCTAGAGACCGTCTCATTAGTGTACCAACACTTGAAGCCTGCCTGCCTGCCTGCCTGCCTGCCTGCCTGCCTGCCTGCAAAATGAGCTGTAGATTGCTAACCTAAGTCCCCTAAAAACAGAATCTCTATATGGACGATAATTGGGTCTATCCTAATTATGCCCGTTCCATTTCCATTCCAATTCCCAGTATCCCCTCGTTAAGAACCTCGTTAGTCCTCAATGTCATACGACGCTGCTGATAACGATTAATCTGACCGATATCACATCCTGAACATTACAATGTGGAAACATGATAACATCACTGATATCGCTGGTGAGTGCATTGGATTACACACAGGGGCTTGGCACAGTGCCAAACATGCCATCTAGAATCCATTTAACCATTGATATCATTTAGCTCATTTGCATGATCAGGGATGCGTGGTTATGATGTACAAGCACCTCCTCTTAAAGCCATACTGTCGAGCCTGTTTGACAAACATCACCATTCACCTTGAACCTGAAAGACTCAGTAGTCAAAAGTGATGTTATAGAAGGGAAAGGGGGATACCTAGTCATCTGTACAACTGAAATGTGTCTTCCTCATTTAACCCAACCCCTCGGAATCAGAGAGGTGCGGAGGGGCTGCCTTAATGGACGTCCTCGTCATCGACGCCCAGAGATCAGATGTTGTTGGGAGTTAACTGCCTTGCTCAAGGGGAGAACGGCAGATTGTTCCACCTTGCCGGCACAGGGATTCGAACCAGTTACTTTTTGGTTACTGGCCCAACGTTCTTAACCGCCAGGGGATGTGGTGTAATATGAGACAAGCCCATGGATGGAGAGTAAAACCTAATGGTGATGTGTCAGATTGAACCTGTCCATCACTGTCTGCAACCAGGAAGTCGAAGCAGTTTAATTGATGGAGGTAGATCCTTATCGCCATGGGAACAGTCGTGGCAGGCGTATTGACACGTGTTGCCACCCTCGAGGCTCGACGCTCATCTATGTGGGAATTCTCACTCACTCACACAAGCATGCACACACACACACACACACACACACACACACACACACAGACACAGACACAGACACAGACACACACACACACACACACACACACACACCTCTACCTCCAATCTCTCCCTAACAGGCAGAAATCTGCATTGACTTTACAGATCTTTAGAACGTTACAGGTGTCCAAGGAAAATCAATAGCCAGCGCACAATAAAGGGAACCCAGGTGTAAATTAGCCTACTAGGGAGTCAGAGAGCCGTTTACTCTCAGTCAGAGGGGATCATTTACTATTATTTAGTCTAACACACTGAATAATGTGTGTGTTTTAGGATATAGACTATCATTTGTTTAAGTTGAACGAGATGTGAAGTGAATACCCCACAGAAATAGCTGAGGATCACATTCAATGAATGAAACATGGTTGTGAAATGGATTGTTTGCCCTGCATGCTACAGCTACGTTGTAGTCATCATCACTCTACCATGTCTATACAGATGAACGTCTTCTAGATAGATAATAGAGAGATTAGAAACAGGCAGCATGAAAACATGTCAACAAGCAAACAAACGGATGAAAAAAACCCTGTTGTCATGTCTCTGTTACCATACTCTTCTACAACCCAGAATCCCCGTTTCCTCCCCTGCCTCTGTCCCTTCATTCATCCCTCCATCTATCTATCAGTCCCTTCCTCTGTCCCTTCATTCATCCCTCCATCTATCTATCAGTCCCTTCATTCATCCCTCCATCTATCTATCAGTCCCTTCATTCATCCCTCCATCTATCTATCAGTCCCTTCCTCCCCTGCTATGTCCCTTCATTCATCCCTCCATCTATCTATCAGTCCCTTCATTCATCCCTCCATCTATCTATCAGTCCCTTCATTCATCCCTCCATCTATCTATCAGTCCCTTCATTCATTCCTCCCTCCATCTATCAGTCCCTTCATTCATTCCTCCCTCCATCTATCTGTCAGTCCCTTCCTCCCCTGCCTCCGTCCCTTCATTCATCCCTCCATCTATCTATCAGTCCCTTCATTCATCCCTCCATCTATCTATCCGTCCCTTCCTCCCCTGCCTCCCAAGGCTATTGATGGAAGACCAGGCCTGCTGAATACGCCTCTCCCTGGACGCTGGCTGGGTCGTTGGCAGCACGGAGGACACAACACAATGTTCTTATCTTCCCTCTCTCCCCCTGTCCTCTCCTCTCCCTAATCTCTCTCCTCTTCCTGTCTCCCCTCCCTCCTCTCCTCTCTGTCTCCCCTCTTGCTCTCCCTTCCTCCATCTCCCTCCTCTCCTCTTCCAGTCTCCCCTCCCTCCATCTCCCCGTCTCCCCTCCCGCTCTCTCCCTCCCTCTCCTCTTCCCCCCTCTCCCTTCCCGCTCTCTCTCTCCCTCCCTCTCTTCTCTCTCTAGTATGGCAGGTAATTGCAGTCTGGGGAGGGACAGGTGCTCTCACAATAGAACCCCAGTGTCCAGGCTGTCTCCTTTCAAGAGCCATGTAATTACCTAATTGAAAAGCTCACAGGAGAGACAGAGGGAGACACACGGGAGACTGTGGGAGAGAGAGGGAGCGTGGAGGAGAGAGAGAGAGAGCGATAAGGTCGCTGGATGGAGAAGAGCAAAGGATGTTTCTATGTTGATCCAGAACCACCACCTCTCCTCCTCTTAACTCAGATCACGACAGAGGATAACATTGTTGAGCAGGGATGGAGGGATGGAGCGTGGGATGAATGGAGATGGGGGATTGTAATGAGAAATGTATTGTTAAATGATGAGGATGGTCACGGAAGAGTGAAACACAAAAGAGGTGTGGGGTCACTCCATTTCTGATGTCACTGCTCTTTTTCACCACAACACTTCTGTTGTGTTCACTTGACGAGGGCCCTATTGAGTCGGATGGAGAGGGATATGGAGAGATGCTGTCACAGTCTTCTTTAAAAGACCTCCTCATTTTTCTGTCCCTCACACACGGTTTCCACAAACTGAACGTCGAGTTGCCGTGAGGGGAGGGAGAGTGGCACGGCAACGTTCTGTGGTGGTGTTCTGTAAAGGCCCTGTCATATTTGATTCTACGTCTGTCCTACACAAACTGTCCTGCTTTGAGTGGCACCTGAGGGGAACTGATGGCTTCTATCACATAGATGTAGAGGGGTATAGATCAGAACATTGCTTCTGTTGACTCTCGTAGGTTTGTGTTTTCACTGTACAAAGAGATCCACAAACTGCCTTGAAGACTAAAAACATTGAAAAGCCCCATTTGGCTGAAAGTTTGGAGCTTTGAAGAAAGTTGAAAGCTTTGAAACAAGGACGTGAGAACTTACTCTCCCTTTGTCCTTGGGAGAGATTCTAGCGCTCATAGTCAGGTGCCATTTTTACTTCTGTTTGTCTTTGTATCAGACGTCTGTGGTTCTTGGTTCAAACGAGAGGAAAGATATTTCCCAAGGCTAGCATATTTAACTACCGCGGACTCAAGCTGCTTCCATTTAATGTTTGAGGCAAAACATTTTGTAATAATTGTCCTCTCTGGAAAGACAGATGTCTCACTCGCTTTTGTGATTGGCAACAGGCGCCGGAATCTTTAAATATTGTGAAAATACTTGCCGACTTCATTGACAAAGTTATGTGAGTCACGGGAGCCAGACGCTGAATGATGGGGAAAGAGGCAGTAACACTGTGAGATGTGAAAGCATGTTTCCACCTATAATCACTGAACGCAATGACAACATAATCAGAGTGGCGTTAATGAGGCCCCGTTGACTGCAGTACCAGTCTCAATATCAGGAGGAAGCTGACATCACCATCTTGTTGAAGACCAAGCCATCCACCGACATGGAAATAAGCAACCGATGGGGTGCCATTTGGGTCACACCCTATTCCCTAAATAGTGCACTACTTTAGACGAGGGCCCATAGGCCTCTGGTCAAAAGTACATGCACTACACTACATAGGGAATAGGGTGCAATTTGGGACTTACATATATCTATGAAACTCCCTCTCTCCCTTCGTTAGTTGTATCTCCATCTCTAATCCCCTGTCCCTAATAGCTGGGACAGAATCCATTTCCTCATGGACATCTAGAGACGGCATATGACAAGTACTTCAAATGCTATGTGAGGAAGTCATCCTATCAAATATGTTACATTTACTTCACAGCCAAGGGAGTCGAGTTGGGCGGGAAGGATGAAGGGGGGTTGGCATGGAGGGAGGGACGGAGGGAAGAAGGGAGTTGGCATGGAGGGACAGAGGGAGGGAGGGAAGCTGGTAGCCTGTCCTCTTCATGAGCCCCTGTCCTCAATGATTGATTGACAAAATACAGACAAAATGTCCCTCTGACTTTATTCATATTAATCCAGTCTTTAAGCCTTTCTGCCTTGACAGCCGACACTTATGATTAGACACTTGGCATCTAATCATAGGATGTGCTCCTGGGTAGGTACATGTGTATCCCTTATATCAACATTGGTGGTTGTTAACTTCAGGATCGGTGGGTCCCCCTACGAGACGGGTGAGCTAATGTAGGCTAATGCGATTAGCATGAGGTTGAGCTAGCGTAGGCTAATGTGATTAGCATGAGGTTGTAAGTAACAATAACATTTCCCAGGACATAGACATATCTGATATTGGCAGAAAGCTTAAATTCTTGTTAATCTAACTGCACTGTTAAATTTACAGTAGCTATTACAGTGAAATAATACCATGCTATTGCTTGAGGAGAGCGCACAGTTAGGAACTTGAAAAGGCACATTTGGGCAGTCTTGACATAACATTTTGAACATTGAGAAAATTGAAAAAAGGGACAGATCCTTTCAAAGATTGTAAGTAGAATGTAACAAATGTAACTAACAGGGTTATACCTCATTTTCTCCTACATTTAAAAAAAATGATTTCCTAATTTATCCTGGTAGCCTATTGTCTACAAAGGTTGTAGAGTCATTATAAAGGTTATACTCTACAGGGTTTCTTTTTACATGAAGTTGCTTGTTCCTAATTACAATATATTCTATGTAACTACATTGTTCAGCTGACACTTGATTCATTATAGCCTTTGAGCCAGGTCATAACATAAAAACAAACTAATTGAACATGACGGGGTAAGCTGATGACAGGGTAAACTGATGACAGGGTAAGCTGATGACAGGGTAAACTGATGACAGGGTAAGCTGATGACAGGGTAAACTGATGACAGGGTAAGCTGATGACAGGGTAAGCTGATGACAGGGTAAACTGATGACAGGGTAAGCTGATGACAGGGTAAGCTGATGACAGGGTAAACTGATGACAGGGTAAACTGATAACAGGGTAAGCTGATGACAGGGTAAGCTGATGACAGGGTAAGCTGATGACTGTATTTTCCACCTCATGGTCTCTCTGTTTCTCTGTATTCTCCACCTCATGGTCTCTCTGTTTCTCTGTATTCTCCACCTCATGGTCTCTCTGTTTCTCTGTATTCTCCACCTCATGGTCTCTCTGTTCCTCTGTATTCTCCACCTCATGGTCTCTCTGTTTCTCTGTATTCTCCACCTCATGGTCTCTCTGTTCCTCTGTATTCTCCACCTCATGGTCTCTCTGTTCCTCTGTATTCTCCACCTCATGGTCTCTCTGTTTCTCTGTATTCTCCACCTCATCGTCTCTCTGTTCCTCTGTATTCTCCACCTCATGGTCTCTCTGTTCCTCTGTATTCTCCACCTCATGGTCTCTCTGTTTCTCTGTATTCTCCACCTCATGGTCTCTCTGTATTCTCCACCTCATGGTCTCTCTGTTCCTCTGTATTCTCCACCTCATGGTCTCTCTGTTTCTCTGTATTCTCCACCTCATGGTCTCTCTGTTTCTCTGTATTCTCCACCTCATGGTCTCTCTGTTTCTCTGTATTCTCCACCTCATGGTCTCTCTGTTTCTCTGTATTCTCCACCTCATGGTCTCTCTGTTTCTCTGTATTCTCCACCTCATGGTCTCTCTGTTCCTCTGTATTCTCCACCTCATGGTCTCTCTGTTTCTCTGTATTCTCCACCTCATGGTCTCTCTGTTTCTCTGTATTCTCCACCTCATGGTCTCTCTGTTTCTCTGTATATAACTCTCAAGCTGTAGAATAATAGACAACCTCTATTCTTGAGATAACCAAGGCTTCCACAGGACAAACTCGTTACCTTGTCAACCATTGAAAAGAAATGTGTTTATTTTAGATGGATAACACACACACACACACACACACACACACACACACACACACACACACACACACACACACACACACACACACACACACACACACACACACACACGTCCCTCTACTAGAACATTGACCAGCAGTACTGACTGCTTGAGGTCATGTATTTATCTGGACCAGCTCCATCCCTAACCCCTGGTGAGAAATGAAATCATAGTTATTTATGAGGATATAAAACTTAAGAGTTTCAGGGAAGTAAAAACTAGCTGATAGAAAATATTGAATTTCTAACATTGTGCTCAAGCCCCTCCCCTTGTCTTCATCCCCTGGGAACCAGGGTGTTACTTGGTACGTTGGACCACAAAAGGTCAAAGTGATTGATAACCTCTTATAGATTAAGTGGTAAATGAAGCTTTGTCACGTTATGAATCAGACCACAGCAGTAAAGGGGTTCCATACCAAATGGCTCTTCCTGGTTACAGGGTTGCACTAGTAACCCAAAGGTTTCTGGATCCAATCCCCGAGCTGACAAGGTAAACATTTGTGGTTCTGCCCCTGAACGAGGCAGTTAACCCACTGTTCCCCTGAACGAGGCAGTTAACCCACTGTTCCCCTGAACGAGGCAGTTAACCCACTGTTCCCCTGAACGAGGCAGTTAACCCACTGTTCCCCTGAACGAGGCAGTTAACCCACTGTTCCCCTGAACGAGGCAGTTAACCCACTGTTCCCCTGAACGAGGCAGTTAACCCACTGTTCCCCTGAACGAGGCAGTTAACCCACTGTTCCCCTGAACGAGGCAGTTAACCCACTGTTCCCCTGAACGAGGCAGTTAACCCACTGTTCCCCTGAACGAGGCAGTTAACCCACTGTTCCCCTGAACGAGGCAGTTAACCCACTGTTCCCCTGAACGAGGCAGTTAACCCACTGTTCCCCTGAACGAGGCAGTTAACCCACTGTTCCCCTGAACGAGGCAGTTAACCCACTGTTCCCCTGAACGAGGCAGTTAACCCACTGTTCCCCTGAACGAGGCAGTTAACCCACTGTTCCCCTGAACGAGGCAGTTAACCCACTGTTCCCCTGAACGAGGCAGTTAACCCACTGTTCCCCTGAACGAGGCAGTTAACCCACTGTTCCCCTGAACAAGGCAGTTAACCCACTGTTCCCCTGAACAAGGCAGTTAACCCACTGTTCCCCTGAACGAGGCAGTTAACCCACTGTTCCCCTGAACAAGGCAGTTAACCCACTGTTCCCCTGAACGAGGCAGATAACCCACTGTTCCCCTGAACGAGGCAGTTAACCCACTGTTCCCCTGAACGAGGCAGTTAACCCACTGTTCCCCTGAACGAGGCAGTTAACCCACTGTTCCCCTGAACGAGGCAGTTAACCCACTGTTCCCCTGAACAAGGCAGTTAACCCACTGTTACCCTGAACGAGGCAGTTAACCCACTGTTCCCCTGAACGAGGCAGTTAACCCACTGTTCCCCTGAACAAGGCAGTTAACCCACTGTTCCCCTGAACAAGGCAGTTAACCCACTGTTCCCCTGAACGAGGCAGTTAACCCACTGTTCCCCTGAACAAGGCAGTTAACCCACTGTTCCCCTGAACAAGGCAGTTAACCCACTGTTCCCCTGAACGAGGCAGTTAACCCACTGTTCCCCTGAACAAGGCAGTTAACCCACTGTTCCCTGGTCGCCGAAGACCAGGATGTGGATTAAGGCAGCCCCCTGCACCTCTCTGATTCAGAGGGGTTGGGTTAAATGCAGGGTACCCCCCTTTACTTTCCCTTTCTATCCCCCATTTAGCGCACTACCATTCACCAGGGCCCATGGGAACCTGCTCAATAATAGTGCACTGCATAGGGAATAGGGTGGCATTTTGGGATGGACTCATGACTATATAGATGGGAAGGTGCATTACACTACAACACCTTTCAATATTGTCAATGCCATGGCAGTAGAGATGGGCGCCCTACAGCGTTATGTTAACGGCCCATCAGTTCCAGGTTATGAGCAGCTCAAAGCAGACAGACACCAGGGCCCCAGACGGCCGGGTCACTGGGTATTTACTGTTATATTGATCTGTGAGGAACAGCTACAGAAACAGGCCATCAATCTGGCTCAAGTCCCTGACCTTCGCAGAATAAATTAAAAAGATGCTGAGTATCAGTGGAAATCTGATCATCTCATAAGGAACAGTGCCAGCGGTTAGGAGTTTGTTCCATCGTTTGCTTGAAGTGGAGGTGATGTGACACAATCAATGGAGACAATAGAGAAGCCGCAAGCCAAGCACAAGTTCACAAGAGTTATTAGGGCGATGGCAGGGAATATCAGGCATTCATATTGACATAGTGAATAGTTGTAAATACTACCTCCACTACGTAGCTGTTAACTGTAGGGACAATCATAAAGAATTTATACTTGATTTATTGACAGATTGACTCCCATCTAAACCACACAGGCAGCCCCATAACATTATTGCTGCATAGATATTTTGACGGCATACATTTAGTTACCGGTGTATATTTGTCCCACATTTAGTCATGAATCCCCCTCCATGTAATAGGTGAACCTGACAGTCTCTCCTCTGGTCCAGCTAACTGCTGTTCATGATGCAGCAATGCTGCCATCTGGTGGCAAGATATCAAATTGTGTACTACTGGAATTAACAGAATACAGTACGTGTTGGTTAAGATACAGTGACAGACATATACAAAAAGGTGAGTACTACCTTTCTGGTACAAAATATACTGCATTTAATACACAAAGTAATCATTAGGAAGATATGTATTGTAAAAATGACTAAACAATTTCAAGATCATTCTATGACAGACAGAAGGAAGTTGTCTGTTTTGACGGTCAATGTTTCAAATATACATTCAACAGTGAAAAGAACTTTGACATTAGTTATAAACACAACGCAAATGAATGTACCGAAGACGATCTGTCGTCTGAACAACACATGAAAACTGACTGACTGCAGAGTGAAGTGGTTCTTCAAAGACAATGTTCCAGCATGTTTAAAGGAGGGAATTGAGCAGAACATCAGAGTAATAAAGACTGGTATAAATGTCTGACAATGTGTCTGAAACAGATCAGTGCAGAAAGTACGGACGGCTTCATCCAGACCACATCTAATAAAACCCTTCACAAACAAAATAACACACAAAGAGAAGTACTGGTTGTAACTATTTCTCAAGTAAACAAATTGACACAAAAACTAAAGAACGACAATAAACTGTCAACATCCAGAACTCACATTAATCTTATCTTAAAATAGAAAGGGGAAAGACTGCCATTGAAAAAAGTGCATTTTCGATCAAGCAAACTCCAAAACAGCTTCCTGTCTGTGCCTCCTTCTTCTCCCATGGCACTATGCTGTCCACATTATGGCAGAGGGCTCAGAGTAGCTCTTTGTCAATAGGAGAGGTACCATTTAGCAAACTCCAAAACAGCTTCCTGTCTGTGCCTTCTTCTTCTCCCATGGCACTATGCTGTCCACATTATGGCAGAGGGCTCAGAGTAGCTCTTTGTCAATAGGAGAGGTACCATTTAGCAAACTCCAAAACAGCTTCCTGTCTGTGCCTTCTTCTTCTCCCATGGCACTATGCTGTCCACATTATGGCAGAGGGCTCAGAGTAGCTCTTTGTCAATAGGAGAGGTACCATTTAGCAAACTCCAAAACAGCTTCCTGTCTGTGCCTCCTTCTTCTCCCATGGCACTATGCTGTTCACATTATGGCAGAGGGCTCAGAGTAGCTCTTTGTCAATAGGAGAGGTACCATTTAGCAAACTCCAAAACAGCTTCCTGTCTGTGCCTTCTTCTTCTCCCATGGCACTATGCTGTTCACATTATGGCAGAGGGCTCAGAGTAGCTCTTTGTCAATAGGAGAGGTACCATTTAGCAAACTCCAAAACAGCTTCCTGTCTGTGCCTCCTTCTTCTCCCATGGCACTATGCTGTTCACATTATGGCAGAGGGCTCAGAGTAGCTCTTTGTCAATAGGAGAGGTACCATTTAGCAAACTCCAAAACAGCTTCCTGTCTGTGCCTTCTTCTTCTCCCATGGCACTATGCTGTTCACATTATGGCAGAGGGCTCAGAGTAGCTCTTTGTCAATAGGAGAGGTACCATTTAGCAAACTCCAAAACAGCTTCCTGTCTGTGCCTCCTTCTTCTCCCATGGCACTATGCTGTTCACATTATGGCAGAGGGCTCAGAGTAGCTCTTTGTCAATAGGAGAGGTACCATTTAGCAAACTCCAAAACAGCTTCCTGTCTGTGCCTTCTTCTTCTCCCATGGCACTATGCTGTTCACATTATGGCAGAGGGCTCAGAGTAGCTCTTTGTCAATAGGAGAGGTACCATTTAGCAAACTCCAAAACAGCTTCATGTCTGTGCCTTCTTCTTCTCCCATGGCACTATGCTGTTCACATTATGGCAGAGGGCTCAGAGTAGCTCTTTGTCAATAGGAGAGGTACCATTTAGCAAACTCCAAAACAGCTTCCTGTCTGTGCCTCCTTCTTCTCCCATGGCACTATGCTGTTCACATTATGGCAGAGGGCTCAGAGTAGCTCTTTGTCAATAGGAGAGGTACCATTTAGCAAACTCCAAAACAGCTTCCTGTCTGTGCCTTCTTCTTCTCCCATGGCACTATGCTGTCCACATTATGGCAGAGGGCTCAGAGTAGCTCTTTGTCAATAGGAGAGGTACCATTTAGCAAACTCCAAAACAGCTTCCTGTCTGTGCCTTCTTCTTCTCCCATGGCACTATGCTGTTCACATTATGGCAGAGGGCTCAGAGTAGCTCTTTGTCAATAGGAGAGGTACCATTTAGCAAACTCCAAAACAGCTTCCTGTCTGTGCCTTCTTCTTCTCCCATGGCACTATGCTGTTCACATTATGGCAGAGGGCTCAGAGTAGCTCTTTGTCAATAGGAGAGGTACCATTTAGCAAACTTCAAAACAGCTTCCTGTCTGTGCCTCCTTCTTCTCCCATGGCACTATGCTGTTCACATTATGGCAGAGGGCTCAGAGTAGCTCTTTGTCAATAGGAGAGGTACCATTTAGCAAACTCCAAAACAGCTTCCTGTCTGTGCCTTCTTCTTCTCCCATGGCACTATGCTGTTCACATTATGGCAGAGGGCTCAGAGTAGCTCTTTGTCAATAGGAGAGGTACCATTTAGCAAACTTCAAAACAGCTTCCTGTCTGTGCCTTCTTCTTCTCCCATGGCACTATGCTGTTCATATTATGGCAGAGGGCTCAGAGTAGCTCTTTGTCAATAGGAGAGGTACCATTTAGCTTAGGAAGGCTGATTGAGTTTAGTCATGTTCTGCTGGCCGGATAAGACCAAATTCTCCAATATGGAGAGCAAGGCCTCTTGAATACAGCAGACAGCACTATTAAAGAAGAGCCTCGTCAGCATTGGAAATGTCATATAGCCTCCTAAACAGATGACTATGACCAGAGAAACGCTGAACAAGATGTGGGATCTGTAGTGATGACAGCGACATCATTCTTCACACTGTATGTATCTCCTGCATATGAAGTCACCAACGTCCATCTAGTCTCTTCCTCCCGAGTGGCGAAGTGGTCTAAGACACTGCATCTCAATGCTAGAGGCGTCACTAGAGACCTTGGTTTGATTCCGGGCTGTATCACAACCGGCCGTGATCAGGAGTCCCATAGGGTGGCCCACAACCGGCCGTGATCAGGAGTCCCATAGGGTGGCCCACAACCGGCCGTGATCAGGAGTCCCATAGGGTGGCCCACAACCGGCCGTGATCAGGAGTCCCATAAGGTGGCCCACAACCGGCCCAGCATCAGGAGTCCCACAGGGTGGCCCACAACTGGCCCAGCATCGTCCGGGTTAGGGGAGGGTTTGCCCGGGGTAGGCTGATATTGTAAAATTAAAATTTGTTCTTAACTGACTTGCCCAGTTAAATAAAAATGTATAAATAAATTCCTTCAGCCATGTAGCTGTAGGTGCCAAGTAGTCATGAAACAGAAGACGACGAAATGAAACAGAGTAGGCACTAGCTCAACTTGTCCAATAAGAAACGCCCATTTTAGTTATCCGTTGCAAAATGTTTTGCTACAGTGTGCTCTAATGAACAGAACCCAGGCTACCACCTCTCTGAACATGACAACACTATAGGACAGCCTGGAGGCCCAGGACATCAGACTACCATCCATGTGGAGGCTGAGCATCTCTGTTGACGTTGGCCAGGCTGTGAGCCAGTCTCTTAGTAAACAGAACATGTGATTTACCACAGTATGAACGGGTCGTCTTCAACAGCTGTTCTTCCAGTGGGACCAGCAGGGAGCTCACAGGATCCTCCCTAAATGAGTACTGAGACATAGAGCATTCTGTTATCAAACAGGCACTACGTGAAGTCCACACTTCTAGATATCTACTGCAGCTGTGGCCAGAAATTCATTACATTTTAGTCATTTGGCAGAAGCTCTTATACAGAGCGTCTTACAATCAGTACAATTCACCATTTTACAATTCACATCATTGCCTGCTTTTAATGTGTGATCAAATAGACAGGGAGTGAAACATGTTTAATAGTTGTATAAAGCCTAAGAAAGACTTCCAACCGTTCTTTTCATTGGAATAAATGTCCATGAAGCTGCTGAGGTGATGTAGAGAGAGAAAAATCCCACCTTATTATCCTCCTCGGTCCAACTACAGACACAATCAGTCTCCTCTTCCCAATAATGGAAGTACCTTTACAGCCCTCACAGGAAATCAAAGGGGATGACTATTTTACGTCCTCTCGTTTGGTTTAGTCCCTGATATCGGGTTACTAAAAGTTAAGCCCCCCCCCCCCCCCCCCCCGGTCACAAAGCTCCATTTCCAATGTGTGTGTTGTTTTTATGAGGATGACGGAGCACTGTGCCAGTGGAGGCTCTACATGAACCATCAGCACTAAAACTTTACTGCTCTTTCCTGGGCCTTGGTTTAACTGTGGCTTTAATACTCTCACATATTATGTATGAGGTGTGTGTGTGTGTGTGTGTGTCAGGCGTACTGAGAGGCAAGGACGAAATATTGACCAGGCATCTTTCTGATGGACGCTCGACCCTTAGTTATAGGGAAGCAATACGAACCTGGACATTGATGATGTCATTAAACACATGCCCAGTGTCGTCGATATCATTAAAACAACTGTGATCAGTTAGAACACATCCTGATGAGGAAATCTGTTTCGCTCAACACTAAAACGTGTGGAGATCTGCATAGACGTGGTCTGGACGCACAAACAAACAGTTCCTTACACACCTAATACACAATCAATGAAAGACAATCAAGTTGTTTTACCATCTGTAAACCCTGATCTGTGATCGTTGAGTTGACCTGCCGTATGGCATCGTAGACAACACTGATCTGTGATCGTTGAGTTGACCTGTCGTATGGCATCGTAGACAACACTGATCTGTGATCGTTGAGTTTACCTGTCGTATGGCATCGTAGACAACACTGATCTGTGATCGTTGAGTTTACCTGTCGTACGGTGTCGTAGACTACACTGATCTGTGATCGTTGAGCTTACCTGTCGTATGGCATCGTAGACAACACTGATCTGTGATCGTTGAGTTGACATGTCGTATGGCATCGTAGACTACACTGATCTGTGATCGTTGAGTTGACCTGTCGTATGGCATCGTAGACAACACTGATCTGTGATCGTTTAGCCTACCTGTCGTATTGCATCGTAGACTACACTGATCTGTGATCGTTTAGCCTACCTGTCGTATGGCATCGTAGACGGCCCAGAAGGCGGGCTGAAATACTGCTCTGTGATCGTTTAGTTGACCTGTCGTATGGCATCGTAGATGGCCCAGAAGGCAGGCTGAAATACTGCTCTGTGATCGTTTAGCCTACCTGTCGTATGGCATCGTAGACTACACTGATCTGTGATTGTTTAGTTGACCTGTCGTATGGCATCGTAGACTACACTGATCTGTGATTGTTTAGTTGACCTATCGTATGGCATCGTAGACGGCCCAGAAGGCGGGCTGAAATACTGCTCTGTGATCGTTTAGTTGACCTGTCGTATGGCATCGTAGACTACACTGATCTGTGATTGTTTAGTTGACCTGTCGTATGGCATCGTAGACGGCCCAGAAGGCGGGCTGAAATACTGCTCTGTGATCGTTTAGTTGACCTGTCGTATGGCATCGTAGATGGCCCAGAATGCGGGCTGAAATACCGCTCTATGAGCGTTTAGTTGACCTGTCGTATGGCATCGTAGACGGCCCAGAAGGCGGGCTGAAATACTGCTCTGTGATCGTTTAGTATACCTGTCGTATGGCGTCGTAGACTACACTGATCTGTGATCACTTAGTTTACCTGTCGTACGGCGTCGTAGACTACACTGATCTGTGATCGCTTAGTTTACCTGTCGTACGGCGTCGTAGACTACACTGATCTGTGATCGTTTAGTTTACCTGTCGTACGGTGTCGTAGACTACACTGATCTGTGATCGTTTAGTTTACCTGTCGTACGGTGTCGTAGACTACACTGATCTGTGATCGTTTAGTTTACCTGTCGTACGGTGTCGTAGACTACACTGATCTGTGATCATTTAGTTTACCTGTCGTACGGAGTCGTAGACTACACTGATCTGTGATCGTTTAGTTTACCTGTCGTACGGCGTCGTAGACTACACTGATCTGTGATCGTTTAGTTTACCTGTCGTACGGCGTCGTAGACTACACTGATCTGTGATCGTTTAGTTTACCTGTCGTACGGTGTCGTAGACTACACTGATCTGTGATCGTTTAGTTTACCTGTCGTACGGAGTCGTAGACTACACTGATCTGTGATCGTTTAGTTTACCTGTCGTACGGTGTCGTAGACTACACTGATCTGTGATCGTTTAGTTTACCTGTCGTACGGAGTCGTAGACTACACTGATCTGTGATCGTTTAGTTTACCTGTCGTATGGCGTCGTAGACGGCCCTGAAGGCAGGCTGTTTGAGGTCATGGTACACTCCTCTGTTCCCGTGCAGGATAAAGATACCCTCCTCCTCCGCGGAGCCACAGTTACTGCCGTAGATACAGTGGTCTGGACGGTAGTTCCAGTGGCAGGGGACTTCCAAAAGACACTCTGGAGAGGGAGAGACAAGGGCTAGTTTAGAGGGGCACAAAGCCAATACTTCTGGTTGTCTTATGGCCCTGGAGCTTAGTTGATCATCTCGACACACATCTTATTACCCAGGTAAACAATAAGACAAGACACTGCTGCCCTGCAAGGCTGGAGCTGGGATACCTGCCACAGCTGTTACATTTAAAAGGTTCATGTTTCTAATCAAATCACATTTTATTTGTCACGTGCCGAATACAACAAGTGTAGTAGACCTTACAGTGAAATGCTGAATACAACAGGTGTAGTAGACCTTACAGTGAAATGCTGAATACAACAGGTGTAGTAGACCTTACAGTGAAATGCTGAATACAACAAGTGTAGTAGACCTTACAGTGAAATGCTGAATACAACAGGTGTAGTAGACCTTACAGTGAAATGCTGAATACAACAGGTGTAGTAGACCTTACAGTGAAATGCTTACTTACAAGCATATAACCAACAATGCTTTAAAAAAGTGTTATGTAAAAAACAAAAGATAAAATGAACAAATAATTAAACTGCAGCAGTAAAATCATATCGAATGATGTGTTAAACAGCTGTGTGTTGAGAGTTGAGTCTCTCCAAGGTTGTGACTCCTTTCTAGGGAGTTGTTCCTAGCCACCGTCCTTCTACATCTGCATTGCTTGCTGTTTGGGGTTTTAGGCTGGGTTTCTGTACAGCACTTTGAGATACCAGCTGGTGTAAGAAGGGCTTTATAAATGAATTTGATTTGATGTTTCTACTATAACAACCATATACACTGTCTATATGTAATGTGTCTCATCATGTGGTGTAATAAGGGAGGTACTGAGCTGTGAGTCTCACCAGGGTTGTGATGGAAGATGATGTTGAGCAGGTCCTGGTCTCCCCAGGTCATGTTTAGTTTATATTTCTGCAGCAGGGGCATCAGCAGCTCCTCCCACCTCAGACCCACTGACGTCATGTCATTCTGATCACACAGAACAGGACAGAGGGTGTGTTACATTGTGGAAAACAAGCTAAGTGTCAAATCAAAGTGCCTGTGCAAACATCTTAAATTATGATGTTTGTTTGTCATTCATTCAACAAGGATAAATTTATTGTAGAAAATCTCGATTCTCCCATCTCTGGATGACATTATATCTGACTATATTGCAAAGGTGACATTTGCTGGTCAAAGTTTATTTTACATCTAAATGTATTGCAATGGTGACCTCTGCTGGTCGAAGTTTATATTACATATGACTGTATTGCAGTGGTGACCTCTGCTGGTCAAAGGTTATATTACATCTGAATGTATTGCAATGCTGACCTCTGCTGGTCGAAGTTTATATTACACCTGAATGTATTGCAATGGTGACCTCTGCTGGTCAAAGTTTATATTACCTTGAAGTATGTGGCCCTGATGCGTGTCATGTTCATGAGCATGACTCCAGAGTTGATGCCCGTCCTGCCATAGTAGGGGTGGCGGGCGAAGCGGCTGTACCAGGCGATGCGTGGCTCCTCGTGCTCCGGCGCCATGGCGGCCAGCTGGGTAGCGTTGAAGTGAGCTAGCAGGGACCACAGAGCGTCTACAGGCTGGAGGAACAAGCTGTCCGAGTCCACGTAGACTAGAGAATCCACCTCCTTTAGGATGAGCTGGGGAACAGAAACAGAGGTTAGAGGTCAGGAACAAGATGTCTGAGTCCACCTCCTTTAGGATCAACTGGAGACAAGAGAGAATCAGAAACAGACAACCCATTTAGCAGTGTATACATGTACAGTAACATTTTTACTCCAAGATATTATTCTGAGGCCCTGGAAACCATCATCACGCTAATATTTAATTAAACAAAATACAATTTCTCCAGCTATGAAACTCACAGGTAGGAATAGTCTCTGAGAAGCACATGGTTTGAAGAGCTTCTTCCACTCTCCAGCATTCTCACGGGGGAAGGTGATGGGATACAGAGTGTAGTTAAACCTGGAGCGGAACGAACCTGGCCACGACTCTAACTAAACACAGAACAAAGCAAACAGACAAGTGTTATTACACAGAGGTTTTAAAAAGAGGTATACTCAGAGGTTTATAGACAGGATAGATAACCTCTAGGCCACGCGTCACACTCATTCCACGGAGGTCTGAGTGTCGGCAGGTCTTCGCTCCTCCCTTGTACTTGATTGGCGAATTCAGGTCACTAATTAGTAAGGAACTCCCCACACCTGGTTGTCTAGGTCTTACTTGAAAGGAAAAAACTAAAACCTGCAGAACCTGGGCCCTCCATGGAGTTAGTTATACACCCCTGGTCTAGGTTATACACTGAGTACACCAAACATGAGGAACACCTTCCTAATATTGAGTTCCATCCCCTTTTTCCCTCAGAACAGCCTCAATTTGTCAGTGAATGTGAGGTGTGGAAAGCGTTCCACAGGGATGCTGGCCCATGTTGACTCTACAAGGTGTGGAAAGCGTTCCACAGGGATGCTGGCCCCTGTTGACTCCAAATCTTCCTACAGTTGTGTCAAGTTGGCTGGATGTCCTTTGGGTGGTGGACCATTCTTGATACACACAGGAAACTGTTTAGCATTTTAATTGTATTTATTTAACCTTCATTTAACTAGGCAAGTCAGTTAAGAACAAATTCTTATTTTACAATGACGGCCTACCCCGGCCAAACCCTCCCCTAACCTGGACGGCGCTGGGCCAATTGTGTGCTGCCCTATGGGACTCCCGATCACAGTCGGTTGTGATACAGCCTGGGATCGAACCAGGGTCTGTAGTGACGCCTCTAGCACTGAGATGCAGTGCCTCAGACCGCTGCGCCACTCGGGAGCCGTAAGCTCATCATATTAGCATTGCGGTTCTTAACACAAACCAGTACGCCTGGCGTCTACTACCGTTCCCAATTCAAAAGGCACTTCAATCTTTTGTCTTGCCCATTCACCCTCTGAAGGCCACATATACACAATTCATGTCTCAATGCTTAAAAATCCTTCTTTAACCGGTCTCCTCACCTTCATCTACACTGATTGAAGTGGCTTTAACAGGTGACATCAACAAGGGATCATAGCTTTCACCTGGATTCACCTGGTCAGTCTGTTATGGAAAGAGCCGGTGTTCATAGTGTTTTCTATTCTGTGTGTATCATGTACACTGGACCAAATGGGACTTTATTGAAGCCTATATGTTAGAGTTGTGATGTAGATGCTGTTACATTATCATAGTAGGACATGATATTACAACGTCATTATCACATCTCATTACTACCACATTATTATGCTTCCAATCACAGGCTATAGGCCTTGTAGTGCATCCAGTCCAACTCACAGCCTCTATAAAGCTGGCGTGCAGCTGGTCTTCAGCGAAGATGTGTAGGCACAGTGGTTTGATGCTGAGCATAACAGCAGACTTCAGCATGGTGAGAGTCTCCTGTAGTCTCTGTCCGCAGGCCACGACAGCCAGGTGCATGGCTGCAGCCGTCCTCACACGGCCCTCTGCTTTCCTCATGATGTACCTGCCAATAAAGACAAGTATGCTACAGTCAAACCAACGTTTGTTTCATTTAAAAGGTTAAAACCTTTGTCAATGATTTGTGCCAGGTTCACCAACTGGTTCGGAGGATTTGAAAAGGCTATTCTTCTTCTCTCATCACACAGCAATCCAGATGCCTGTCACCGCCAGCTAAACCTGACAGCCGACAGAGATCCCTTGCTTGACTGAAGAGAGACAAAGCAGCAAGGTGAGCATTTAAAAGTTGTTGTAGGAGAGAAGGGGGTGTGTTCGTCTAGGCAACCGGATTTATCTTGTTTGTCATTCACACTAGTCTGTTGACTGTAACAAACTGTTAAAGGCCATAAGCACCCGTTTAATTGCATATCCTGTTGCTTAGCAATCCAGCAGAGACCACTGAAGTTGGCCAACAGATATTTAACTTCCATTTCAACAACTACAATCTGTTTTATTATTATTATTATTGTTATTATTATTATTATTATTATTATTATTCAGTGGTAATGCTTTTCTGGTGTAGACTACCGACTCATGCCCACGTGTGTTTGTCTCAAGACATCTGTAACTAGTATTTATTTTTATGTAACCTTTATTTAACTAGGCAAGTCAGTTAACTAAGAATACTTTCGTATTTACAATGTCGGTCCCCTAGTAGGTCAGCCAGCACCACCTCAAAGTGTTGGTCAAAAGGGTGAAGGAAAACCAATCAGCTATGAAAATAAATCGGTGTCACTCTTGATGTTGTGGAAATAACTCAACAGTCAAGTCACGAAGAAATATATGTTATTGAACCTCAATGCGCGCTAGTGAACCTAATTCAACCAGTCAACTTTCCCGCAGAAAAATGCGTATGTTTCTTTATTACAGGTACATACACGCTATATTGAGCTTGTTTCGCTATATTGAGCTTGTTTCGCTATATTTACATTTCTTTGCGAGAAGCAATTGATCCTAATGTAGTTGTTTGGGCTGGAACTGCAAGTACACAGTGTCCATGACCATAGTGAACGTGGGAAGGATGCAGAAAGTTAACCAGAGGAATGGTTACAATTAGTCTTGTCGCAGTATATTTGTTGATACTGATACTATTGTGGAGACACATCTGTCAATGGTGCACATTCCAATACATTACTTGCAGAGGAAATATTTGTTCACCAAGAAAGTTATGCATTCGTTTAGTTTGAAGCCTTTTTAAGTGTATTACAATCTAGCTATATAATAAGCAGTGTAACTATCACCCAGTGTACCAGTGTTGATCGCCTGGTTCTGCTTCGTCTGGGCCTCGCCTGGTTTCTTGTCCAATGTCGCTTCGCTTAGAGGCCGCGGCTCGATGGAGGAAAGTCTTCTCACCCAGTCCTCCTCCGACCGACAGATCTGAATAAAATAGTTTACTATACACGTACAAGGCCGAGAACACGGCAAACAACATGCACACGAGGAATGCACGAATGTAACGCCGCATTATTAAAAGTAAAAGCGCTTTCAGAACTCAAACTCATGACACAGAACGAAGCTGGCTGCTACCATTCACACTGCAGGCAAGACACTGTTCTGTGAGAACCATTGGGGGAAGGGAGGGGTATAAATAACAGTGATTCCCTTTCCCGGTCTGTGTGTGACTCTGAGAAGTAGGCTACACAATAAATATACTTTTCAAAACCACATTCATGAGGAAATATCAGAGCATCCTTCTGATATTACTGATATGTTTTAATTGTCGACCTATAATAAACGAAACTGCATTGTATTTGATGTGGGTTAGAGGTTATCCACTAGATGACGCTATCGGTATGTAAAAAGGCTGGCTTTTCATCCTCGGTAGCCACCGGAGGGCCAGACAAAGGAAAGATCTACTCTACCTACCGCGCCTTCAGAAAGTATTCACACCCCTAGACTTTTTCCACATTTTGTTGTTACAGCCTGAATTTAAAATTGATTAAATTGAGATGTTGTGTCACTGGCCCACACACAATACCCCACAATGTCAAAGTGGAATTTAACAAATTAAAGCTAAAATGTCTTGAGTCAATAAGTATTCAACCACCCTGTTATGACAAGCCTAAATCAGTTCGGGGGTAAAAAATGTGTTTAACAAGTCATCTAATAAGTTGCATGGACTCACTCTGTTTGCAATAACAGTTGTTAACATGATTTTTGAATGACTACCTCATCTCTGAACCCCACACATGCAATTATCTGAAAAGTCCCTCAGTCGAGCAGTGAATTTCAAACACAGATTCAACCATAAAGTTTAGGGAGGTTTTCCAATGCCTCACAAAGAAGGGTACCTATTGGTAGATGGGTAAAAAATCAAATAAAAAAACAGAAATGTAATATCCCTTTGAGCATGGTGAAGTTATTAATTACACTTTGGATGGTGTGTCAATACACCCAGTCACTACACAGATGTAGGCCTCCTTCCTAACTCAGTCGCCAGAGGAAGAAATGGGATTCTAACATGTATTGACTCAGGGGGTTGAATACTTATCTAGATCGTTGACAACAAAAAAATACAATTTCATCCATTTTAATCCCACTGTAACAAAATGAGGAAAAAGTCAAGGTGTGTGAATACTGTACATCAGGCCAATTGTGTCGGTCAAACGCTGTGGATAGAATTGCTTTCACTACTTACCCATTATTGGTTATCAATGACCATCCAAACATGCGTTCCCTAGAACCCTGGTTCATATCCAGGACAAGCTGTTAAAGTCTAGAACCCTGGTTCATATCCAGGACAAGCTGTTAAAGTCTAGAACCCTGGTTCATATCCAGGACAAGCTGTTAAAGTCTAGAACCCTGGTTCATATCCAGGACAAGCTGTTAAAGTCTAGAACCCTGGTTCATATCCAGGACAAGCTGTTAAAGTCTAGAACCCTTGTTCATATCCAGGACAAGCTGTTAAAGTCTAGAACCCTGGTTCATATCCAGGACAAGCTGATAAAGTCTAGAACCCTGGTTCATATCCAGGACAAGCTGATAAAGTCTAGAACCCTGGTTCATATCCAGGACAAGCTGTTAAAGTCTAGAACCCTGGTTCATATCCAGGACAAGCTGTTAAAGTCTAGAACCCTGGTTCATATCCAGGACAAGCTGTTAAAGTCTAGAACCCTGGTTCATATCCAGGACAAGCTGTTAAAGTCTAGAACCCTGGTTCATATCCAGGACAAGCTGATAAAGTCTAGAACCCTGGTTCATATCCAGGACAAGCTGATAAAGTCTAGAACCCTGGTTCATATCCAGGACAAGCTGTTAAAGTCTAGAACCCTGGTTCATATCCAGGACAAGCTGTTAAAGTCTAGAACCCTGGTTCATATCCAGGACAAGCTGTTAAAGTCTAGAACCCTGGTTCATATCCAGGACAAGCTGTTAAAGTCTAGAACCCTGGTTCATATCCAGGACAAGCTGATAAAGTCTAGAACCCTGGTTCATATCCAGGACAAGCTGATAAAGTCTAGAACCCTGGTTCATATCCAGGACAAGCTGTTAAAGTCTAGAACCCTGTTCTTATAGAAACATGAACAACAGACAGAAAGCAGAACTCTTTTCCAATACATAATGCCATTATTTATATCTTTCTTTATAGACATTGAACCATGTAATCAACCAAGTCGTCCATACATTTCTAAACAGCAAAGCTTGGTAGAAACGAAAACAAAGGATAGAAAATGTAACAGTGAATGTTGTGATACAGTATGATCAACCATTTGAGGTGGTGTTAAAACGGACACAATTCAAAAACAGACGCTGTTTTGAAGAACATTTTCTCATGAATGATAAAACCACACCAGGTCCCGGCTGATGTGAGTCAATGACAATACAATTCAGTCTCCAACACATTCAATCAATAAATGACACTTTACAACTGAGAGACAAGTACCAAAAGAGAGCCCATAGGTTTTCCATCCTCTCCACATGTACCTCATGTTTTCTCCCATAATGCAACACAAACTGAAGAACTCTGAACCATAATCATCATGTCACGACAGTTGTCATTGGACAGGAGGTTGGAAGTTCCGATGTTGACATGGATACGAACACTGACGTGATGTTATAACACATTAAAACAGAGCTGTACAATGGGCTAAGATCAGCTAAATGTAATGACATTACTTCATGTTTAGAACACAGGTTTCAAAAAATACTTTTTAAAAGTCAGTTAAATTGGCCTAAAGTTAATCAGATAAATTTCATTAAAACAAGACTTCAGATTGTGGTGTTTTTTTTTGTCCAAAAGCAAACCACAACTCAAGGTTGGTAGCAGTAGTGCTAGCTATAAACTGTAGCTGCTAAATGTGTTGATCTAGCTGTAACCTGTAGCTGCTAAATGTGTTGATCTAGCTGTAACCTGTAGCTGCTAAATGTGTTGATCTAGCTGTAACCTGTAGCTGCTAAATGTGTTGATCTAGCTGTAACCTGTAGCTGCTAAATGTGTTGATCTAGCTGTAACCTGTAGCTGCTAAATGTGTTGATCTAGCTGTAACCTGTAGCTGCTAAATGTGTTGATCTAGCTGTAGCCTGTAGCTGCTAAATGTGTTGATCTAGCTGTAACCTGTAGCTGCTAAATGTGTTGATCTGGCTGTAACCTGTAGCTGCTAAATGTGTTGATCTAGCTGTAACCTGTAGCTGCTAAATGTGTTGATCTAGCAGTAACCTGTAGCTGCTAAATGTGTTGATCTGGCTGTAACCTGTAGCTGCTAAATGTGTTGATCTAGCTGTAACCTGTAGCTGCTAAATGTGTTGATCTAGCTGTAACCTGTAGCTGCTAAATGTGTTGATCTAGCTGTAACCTGTAGCTGCTAAATGTGTTGATCTAGCTGTAACCTGTAGCTAGTACTACAGTAAATGTGCAAGTCCAGAGATAACATTACATATCAGAGTTGAGGACAGAGGAGTGAGGTTAGAGTGGCCTATGTTAAGCCATGAGTAGTCATAGCCAAGGTCTAGGGGTCGGGGATCCAGGCCAAGGTCTAGGGGTTGGGGGTCCAGGCCAAGGTCTAGGGGTTGGGGATCCAGGCCAAGGTCTCAGTGTCGGGGATCCAGGCCAAGGTCTAGGGGTTGGGGATCCAGGCCAAGGTCTAGGGGTTGGGGATCCAGGCCAAGGTCTCGGTGTCGGGGATCCAGGCCAAGGTCTAGGGGTTGGGGATCCAGGCCAAGGTCTAGGGGTTGGAGGTCTGAGGGTCTGTTGGGCTAGGAGTTTGGTGGTCCAGGGCCTCCAACTTGGGGAGGGGGGCTGGGGTTCCAATTGGGGTGGTCTAGTGGGACTCTGTCCCGACTAAGAAGCCCTCTCCCCGGGGTGAAGATGACCGTGAGACCCCTCTCTCAGTGTTGTTGTCTGAGCTGGAGCCACTGTGGTGTTCTGCAGACACAGACACAGTGCTGGAGGGGGTGGTAGAGGTGGGGGGTGTGGTGGTGGTGGTGGAGGAGGGGGGAGGTTTGGTTTTCTCCTTAAAGTCTGTGATGATGACAGTCAGGTCTCCAACCGTGACCTCTAGGTGCTGAGCGCTGCTCCTGTCAATGTTTTTTAACCTGGGCCTGATGGAGGGAGAAGAGACAGATGGATGTTATAAGCCTTTGCCAGAGAGAGAGAGGATAGGGGTAAACCACACAAACTGGAGCGCTTATGAAATATGTGGAAACCATATACAGTTGAAGTCGGAGGTTTACATACAGCTTAGCCAAGTACATTTAAACTCAGTTTTTACACAATTCCTGACAATTAATCCTTGTAAAAATTCCATGTTTTAGGTAAATTAGAATCACCACTTTATTTTAAGAATGTGAAATGTCAGAATAATAGTAGAGAGAATGATTTATTTCAGCTTTAATTTCTTTCATCACATTCCCAGTGGGTCAGAAGTTTACATACACTCAATTAGTATTTGGTAGCTTTGCATTTAAATTGTTGAACTTGGGTCAAACGTTTCAGGTAGCCTTCCACAATCTTCCCACAATAAGTTGGGTGAATTTTGGCCCATTCCTTCTGACAGAGCTGGTGTAACTGAGTCAGGTTTGTAGGCCTCCTTGCTCGCACACGCTTGTTCAGTTATGCCCACAAATTTTCTAAGCCATTTTGCCACAACTTTGGAAGTATGCTTGGGGTCATTGTCCATTTAGAAGACCCATTTGCGACCAAGCTTCAACTTCCTGACTGATGTCTTGAGATGTTGCTTCAATATATCCACATAATTCTCCTGCCTCATGATGCTATCTATTTTGTGAAGTGCACCAGTCCCTCCTGCAGCAAAGCACCCCCACAACATGATGCTGCCACCCCCGTGCTTCACGGTTGGGATGGTGTTCTTCGGCTTCCCCCTTTTTCCTCCAAACATAACGATGGTCATTCTGGCCAAACAGTTCTAATTTCCTTTCATCAGACCAGAGGACATTTCTCCAAAAAGTACGATCTTTGTCCCCATGTGCAGTTGCAAACGGTAGTCTGGCTTTTGTATGGCGTGTTTGGAGCAGTGGCTTCTTCCTTGCTGAGCGGCCTTTCAGGCTATGTCGATATAAAACTTGTTTTACTGTGGATATAGATACTTTTGTACCAGTTTCCTCCAGCATCTTCACAAGGTATTGCTGTTGTTCTGGGATTGATTTGCAGTTTTCGCACCAAAGTACATTCATCTCTAGGAGACAGAACGCCTCTCCTTCCTGAGCGGTATGACGGCTGCGTGGTCCCATGGTGTTTATACTTGTGTACTATTGTTTGTACAGATGAACGTGGTACCTTCAGGCATTTGGAAATTGCTCCCAAGGATGAACCAGACTTGTGGAGGTCCACACATTTTTTTTCTGAGGTCCTGGCTGATTTCTTTTGATTTTCCCATGATGTCATGCAGAGTCATTGAGTTTGAAGGTAGGCCTTGAAATACTTCTACATGCACACCTCCAATTGACTCAAATGGTGTCAATTAACCTATCAGAAGCTTCTAAAGCCATGACATCACTTTCTGGAATTTTCCAAGCTGTTTAAAGGCACAGTCAACTTAGTGTATCAAAACTTCTGACCCACTGGAATTGTGATACAGTGAATTATAAATGAAATAATCGGTCTGTAAACAATTTTTGTAAAAATTATGTGTCATGCACAAAGTAGATGTCCTAACCAACTTGCCAAAACTATAGTTTGTTAACAAGACATTTGTGGATTGAGTTTTAATGACTTCAACCTAAGTGTACGTAAACTTCAGACTTCAACTGTACCTTTCTACTATCATACTACTTTGATACTGCTACACTGACACTAATAATACTAGTAATAATCCCACTATCATACTAATAATAAACACTATCATGCTGATACTACTATTAATCACACTATCATACTACTAAACACTATCATGCTGATACTAATCACACTATCATGCTGATACTAATCACACTATCATGCTACTAAACACTATCATGCTGATACTAATCACACTATCATGCTACTACTAATCACACTATCATGCTACAACTAATCACACTATCATGCTATTACTAATCACACTATCATACTACTACTACTAAACACTATCATGCTGATAATAATCACAATATCATGCTGATACTAATCACACTACCATGCTGACACTAATCACACTATCATGCTGACACTAATTAATCACACTATCATAATACTACTACTAAACACTATCATGCTGATACTAATCACACTATCATGCTGATACTAATCACACTACCATGCTGACACTAATCACACTATCATGCTGACACTAATCTCACACCACTACTACTACTACTCACACTATCATACTACTACTACTACTAATCACTATCATACTACTACTAATCACACTATCATACTACTACTAATCACACTATCATACTACTACTACTACTAATCACACTATCATACTACTACTAATCACTATCATACTACTACTAATCACTATCCTACTACTACTTATCACACTATCATACTACTACTAATCACACTATCATACTACTACTAATCACACTATCATACTACTACTACCACTAATCACACTATCATACTACTACTACTACTAATCACACTATCATCATACTACTACTACTACTAATCAAACTATCATCATACTACTACTACTACTAATCACACTATCATAATACTACTACTACTACTAATCACACTATCATAATACTACTACTACTACTAATCACACTATCATACTACTACTACTAATCACACTATCATCATACTACTACTACTACTAATCACACTATCATAATACTACTACTACAACTAAACACTATCATACTACTACTACTAATCACACTATCATCATACTACTACTACTACTAATCACACTATCATAATACTACTACTACAACTAAACACAATCATACTGCTACTACTAATCACACTATCATGCTGATACTAATCACACTATCACACTCCTACTACTATCATACTACTACTACTACTACTAATCACACTACTACTACTAATCACACTATCATACTACTACTACTATCATACTACTACTACTACTACTACTAATCACACTACTACTACTAATCACACTATCATACTACTACTACTACTAATCACACTATCATACTACTACTACTAATCACACTATCATACTACTACTACTACTAATCACACTATCACACTCCTACTACTATCATACTACTACTACTACTAATCACACTACTACTACTAATCACACTACTACTACTAATCACACTATCATACTACTACTACTAATCACACTATCATACTACTACTACTACTAATCACACTATCATACTACTACTACTACTAATCACACTATCATACTACTACTACTACTAATCACACTATCATACTACTAATAATCACACTATCATACTACTACTAATCACACTATCATACTACTACTAATCACACTATCATACTACTACTACTAATCACACTATCATACTACTACTACTACTAATCACACTATCATACTACTACTACTACAAATCACACTATCATACTACTACTAATCACACTATCATACTACTACTACTAATCACACTATCATCATACTACTACTACTACTAATCACACTATCATCATACTACTACTACTACTAATCACACTATCATCATACTACTACTACTACTAATCACACTATCATAATACTACTACTACTACTAAACACAATCATACTGCTACTACTAATCACACTATCATGCTGATACTAATCACACTATCACACTCCTACTACTATCATACTACTACTACTACTACTAATCAAACTACTACTACTAATCACACTATCATACTACTACTACTATCATACTACTACTACTACTACTAATCACACTACTACTACTAATCACACTATCATACTACTACTAATCACACTATCCTACTACTACTACTAATCACACTATCCTACTACTACTACAAATCACACTATCATACTACTACTACTACAAATCACACTATCATACTACTACTAATCACACTATCATACTACTACTAATCACACTACCATACTACTACTAATCACACTATCATCCTACTACCACTAATCACACTATTACTACTACTAAAAACTATCACACTACTACTACTAATCACACCATACTGCTACTTATCACACATTCATACTACTACTACTACTACACACTATCATACTACTAATCACACCATACTACTACTACTACTACTAAACACTATCATACTACTACTACTACTTCTACACACTATCATACTACTACTACTACTACTACTACTTATCACACCATACTACAACTACTACAAAACACTATTATACTACTACTACTAATCACACTATCATAATACTACTACTACCAATCACACTATCATACTACTACTACTAATCACACTATCATCATACTACTACTACTACTAATCACACTATCATCATACTACTGCTACTACTAATCACACTATCATAATACTACTACTACTACTAAACACAATCATACTGCTACTACTAATCACACTATCATGCTGATACTAATCACACTATCACACTCCTACTACTATCATACTACTACTACTACTACTAATCACACTACTACTACTAATCACACTATCATACTACTACTACTATCATACTACTACTACTACTACTAATCACACTACTACTACTAATCACACTATCATACTACTACTACTAATCACACTATCATACTACTACTACTAATCACACTATCATACTACTACTACTAATCACACTATCATACTACTACTACTACTAATCACACTATCACACTCCTACTACTATCATACTACTACTACTACTACTAATCACACTACTACTACTAATCACACTATCATACTACTACTACTAATCACACTATCATACTACTACTACTACTAATCACACTATCATACTACTACTACTAATCACACTATCATACTACTACTACTACTAATCACACTATCACACTACTACTACTAATCACACTATCATACTACTACTAATCACACTATCATACTACTACTAATCACACTATCATACTACTACTAATCACACTATCATACTACTACTACTAATCACACTATCACACTACTACTAATCACTATCATACTACTACTAATCACACTATCATACTACTACTACTAATCACACTATCATACTACTACTAATCACACTATCATACTACTACTACTACTAATCACACTATCATACTACTACTAATCACACTATCATACTACTACTAATCACACTATCATACTACTACTACCAATCACACTATCATACTACTACTACTAATCACACTATCATCATACTACTACTACTACTAATCACACTATCATAATAATACTACTACTACTAAACACAATCATACTGCTACTACTAATCACACTATCATGCTGATACTAATCACACTATCACACTCCTACTACTATCATACTACTACTACTACTACTAATCACACTACTACTACTAATCACACTATCATTCTACTACTACTAATCACACTATCCTACTACTACTACTAATCACACTATCCTACTACTACTACTAATCACACTATCATACTACTACTAATCACACTATCATACTACTACTAATCACACTATCATCCTACTACCACTAATCACACTACTACTACTAATCACACCATACTGCTACTTATCACACATTCATACTACTACTACTACTACACACTATCATACTACTAATCACACCATACTACTACTACTACTACTAAACACTATCATACTACTACTACACACTACTACTTCTACTTCTACACACTATCATTTTACTACTACTACTACTACTACTTATCACACCATACTACAACTACTACAAAACACTATTATACTACTACTACTAATCACACTATCATACTACTACTACTACTACTAAACACTATCATACTACTACTACTACTACACACTATAATACTACTACTAAACACTATCATACTACTACTACTACTACTACACACTATAATACTACTACTAAACACTATCATACTACTACTACTACTACACACTATCATACTACTAATCACACCATACTACTACTACTACTACTACTACTACTAAACAATATCATACTAATACTACACACTACTACTACTACTACTACTACTAATCACACTATCATACTACTACTACACACTATCATACTACTACTACTACTACTACTACTACTACTAATCACACTATCATGCTACTACTACTAAACACTATCATACTACTACTACTACTACTACTACTAATCACACTATCATACTACTACTACACACTATCATACTACTACTACTACTACTAAATACTATCATACTACTATTACTACTACTAAACACTATCATACTACTACTACTAAACACTATCATACTACTACTACTACTACTACTACTACACACTATCATACTACTACTACTAAACACTATCATACTACTACTACTAAACACAATCATACTACTACTACACTATCATACTACTACTACACACTATCATACTACTACTACACACTATCATACTACTACTACACACTGTCATACTACTACTACTAATCACACTATTACTACTACTAAAAACTATCACACTACTACTACTAATCACACCATACTACTACTACTAAACACTATCATACTACTACTACACACTACTACTTCTACTACTACACACTATCATACTATCATACTAATACTACTACTTATCACACCATACTACAACTACTACAAAACACTATAATACTACTACTACTAATCACACTATCATACTACTACTACTACTACACACTATCATACTACTACTACTACTAATCACACTATCATACTACTAATCACACTCATACTACTACTACACACTATCATATTACTACTACTACTACTACTACACACTATCATACTACTACTACTAAACACTACTACACACTATCATACTACTACTACTACTACTACAACACACTATCATACTACTACATACTACTACTACTACTACACACTATCATACTACTACTAATCACACTATCATACTACTACTACTACTTATCACACCATACTACAACAACTACTAAACACTATAATACTACTACTACTAATCACACTATCATACTACTACTACACACTATTATACTACTACTACTAAATACTACTATTACTACTACTAAACACTATCATACTACTACTACTAAACACTATCATACTACTACTACTACTACACACTATCATACTACTACTACTACTACTACTACTACTACTACACACTATCATATTACTACTACTACTACTACTACTACTACTACACACTATCATACTACTACTACTACGGCTAAATACTATCATACTACTATTACTAAACACTATCATACTACTACTACTACTACTAATACTACTACTACACACTATCATACTACTACTACTACTACTACACACTACTACTACTACTACTACTACTACTACTACTACTACTACTACTACTACTACTACTACTACTACTAAACACAACCATACTACTACTACTAAACACTACTACACACTATCATACTACTACTACTACTACACACTATCATACTACTACTACTAATCACACTATCATACTACTACTACTACTAATCACACTATCATACTACTACTACTACTAATCACACTATCATACTACTAATAATCACACTATCATACTACTAATAATCACACTATCATACTACTACTAATCACACTATCATACTACTACTAATCACACTATCATACTACTACTACTAATCACACTATCATACTACTACTACTACTAATCACACTATCATACTACTACTACTACAAATCACACTATCATACTACTACTAATCACACTATCATACTACTACTACTAATCACACTATCATCATACTACTACTACTACTAATCACACTATCATAATACTACTACTACTACTAAACACAATCATACTGCTACTACTAATAACACTATCATGCTGATACTAATCACACTATCACACTCCTACTACTATCATACTACTACTACTACAAATCAAACTACTACTACAAATCACACTATCATACTACTACTACTACAAATCACACTATCATACTACTACTAATCACACTATCATACTACTACTAATCACACTACCATACTACTACTAATCACACTATCATCCTACTACCACTAATCACACTATTACTACTACTAAAAACTATCACACTACTACTACTAATCACACCATACTGCTACTTATCACACATTCATACTACTACTACTACTACACACTATCATACTACTAATCACACCATACTACTACTACTACTACTAAACACTATCATACTACTACTACTACTTCTACTTCTACACACTATCATACTACTACTACTACTACTACTACTTATCACACCATACTACAACTACTACAAAACACTATTATACTACTACTACTAATCACACTATCATAATACTACTACTACCAATCACACTATCATACTACTACTACTAATCACACTATCATCATACTACTACTACTACTAATCACACTATCATCATACTACTGCTACTACTAATCACACTATCATAATACTACTACTACTACTAAACACAATCATACTGCTACTACTAATCACACTATCATGCTGATACTAATCACACTATCACACTCCTACTACTATCATACTACTACTACTACTACTAATCACACTACTACTACTAATCACACTATCATACTACTACTACTATCATACTACTACTACTACTACTAATCACACTACTACTACTAATCACACTATCATACTACTACTACTAATCACACTATTATACTACTACTACTAATCACACTATCATACTACTACTACTAATCACACTATCATACTACTACTACTACTAATCACACTATCACACTCCTACTACTATCATACTACTACTACTACTACTAATCACACTACTACTACTAATCACACTATCATACTACTACTACTAATCACACTATCATACTACTACTACTACTAATCACACTATCATACTACTACTACTACTAATCACACTATCACACTACTACTACTAATCACACTATCATACTACTACTAATCACACTATCATACTACTACTACTAATCACACTATCACACTACTACTAATCACTATCATACTACTACTAATCACACTATCATACTACTACTACTACTAATCACACTATCATACTACTACTAATCACACTATCATACTACTACTAATCACACTATCATACTACTACTACCAATCACACTATCATACTACTACTACTAATCACACTATCATCATACTACTACTACTACTAATCACACTATCATAATACTACTACTACTACTAAACACAATCATACTGCTACTACTAATCACACTATCATGCTGATACTAATCACACTATCACACTCCTACTACTATCATACTACTACTACTACTACTAATCACACTACTACTACTAATCACACTATCATTCTACTACTACTAATCACACTATCATACTACTACTAATCACACTATCCTACTACTACTACTAATCACACTATCCTACTACTACTACTAATCACACTATCATACTACTACTAATCACACTATCATACTACTACTAATCACACTATCATCCTACTACCACTAATCACACTACTACTACTAATCACACCATACTGCTACTTATCACACATTCATACTACTACTACTACTACACACTATCATACTACTAATCACACCATACTACTACTACTACTACTAAACACTATCATACTACTACTACACACTACTACTTCTACTTCTACACACTATCATTTTACTACTACTACTACTACTACTTATCACACCATACTACAACTACTACAAAACACTATTATACTACTACTACTAATCACACTATCATACTACTACTACTACTACTAAACACTATCATACTACTACTACTACTACACACTATAATACTACTACTAAACACTATCATACTACTACTACTACTACTACACACTATAATACTACTACTAAACACTATCATACTACTACTACTACTACACACTATGATACTACTAATCACACCATACTACTACTACTACTACTACTACTACTAAACAATAGCATACTAATACTACACACTACTACTACTACTACTACTACTACTAATCACACTATCATACTACTACTACACACTATCATACTACTACTACTACTACTACTACTACTACTAATCACACTATCATGCTACTACTACTAAACACTATCATACTACTACTACTACTACTACTACTAATCACACTATCATACTACTACTAATCACACTATCATCCTACTACCACTAATCACACTACTACTACTAATCACACCATACTGCTACTTATCACACATTCATACTACTACTACTACTACACACTATCATACTACTAATCACAACATACTACTACTACTACTACTAAACACTATCATACTACTACTACACACTACTACTTCTACTTCTACACACTATCATTTTACTACTACTACTACTACTACTTATCACACCATACTACAACTACTACAAAACACTATTATACTACTACTACTAATCACACTATCATACTACTACTACTACTACTACTAAACACTATCATACTACTACTACTACTACACACTATAATACTACTACTAAACACTATCATACTACTACTACTACTACTACACACTATAATACTACTACTAAACACTATCATACTACTACTACTACTACACACTATGATACTACTAATCACACCATACTACTACTACTACTACTACTACTACTAAACAATATCATACTAATACTACACACTACTACTACTACTACTACTACTACTAATCACACTATCATACTACTACTACACACTATCATACTACTACTACTACTACTACTACTACTACTAATCACACTATCATGCTACTACTACTAAACACTATCATACTACTACTACTACTACTAAATACTATCATACTACTATTACTACTACTAAACACTATCATACTACTACTACTAAACACTATCATACTACTACTACTACTACTACTACTACACACTATCATACTACTACTACTACTACACACTATCATATTACTACTACTAAACACTATCATACTACTACTACTAAACACAATCATACTACTACTACACTATCATACTACTACTACACACTATCATACTACTACTACACACTATCATACTACTACTACACACTGTCATACTACTACTACTAATCACACTATTACTACTACTAAAAACTATCACACTACTACTACTAATCACACCATACTACTACTACTAAACACTATCATACTACTACTACACACTACTACTTCTACTACTACACACTATCATACTATCATACTAATACTACTACTTATCACACCATACTACAACTACTACAAAACACTATAATACTACTACTACTAATCACACTATCATACTACTACTACTACTACACACTATCATACTACTACTACTACTAATCACACTATCATACTACTAATCACACTCATACTACTACTACACACTATCATATTACTACTACTACTACTACTACTACACACTATCATACTACTACTACTAAACACTACTACACACTATCATACTACTACTACTACTACTACAACACACTATCATACTACTACATACTACTACTACTACTACACACTATCATACTACTACTAATCACACTATCATACTACTACTACTACTTATCACACCATACTACAACAACTACTAAACACTATAATACTACTACTACTAATCACACTATCATACTACTACTACACACTATTATACTACTACTACTAAATACTATCATACTACTATTACTACTACTAAACACTATCATACTACTACTACTAAACACTATCATACTACTACTACTACTACTACACACTATCATACTACTACTACTACTACTACTACTACTACTACACACTATCATATTACTACTACTACTACTACTACTACTACTACACACTATCATACTACTACTACTACTACTAAATACTATCATACTACTATTACTCAACACTATCATACTACTACTACTACTACTAATACTACTACTACACACTATCATACTACTACTACTACTACTACACACTACTACTACTACTACTACTACTACTACTACTACTACTACTACTACTACTACACACTATCATATTACTACTACTACTACTACTACTACTAAACACAACCATACTACTACTACTAAACACTACTACACACTATCATACTACTACTACTACTACACACTATCATACTACTACTACTACTACTACTACACACTATCATACTACTACTACTACACACTATCATACTACTACTACTACTACTACTACACACTATCATACTACTACTACTAAACACTACTACACACTATCATACTACTACTACTAAACACTACTACACACTATCATACTACTACTACTACTACACACTATCATACTACTACTACTAAACACTACTACACACTATCATACTACTACTACTAAACACTACTACACACTATCATACTACTACTACTACTACACACTATCATACTACTACTACACACTATCATACTACTACTACACACTATCATACTACTACTACACACTATCATACTACTACTACACACTATCATACTACTACTACACACAATCATACTACTACTACTAAACACTACTACACACTATCATACTACTACTACACACTATCATACTACTACTACTAAACACTACTACACACTATCATACTACTACTACACACTATCATACTACTACTACACACTATCATACTACTACTACACACTATCATACTACTACTACACACTATCATACTACTACTACACACTATCATACTACTACTACTACTACACACTATCATACTACTACTACTACACACTATCATACTACTACTAATCACACCATACTACTACTACTACTACTACACACTATCATACTACTACTACTACACACTATCATACTACTACTAATCACACCATACTACTACTACAGGTTAAATGCAACAGGTTCATGATAAACAGTTGTTTATCTGTGAATGTTTACCTCATCTTCTTGTGGTTGTTCTTCTTCACTGTGGGCTCTTTGTCATTCTTCTCCTGGTCCGTTCTGTCCTTCTTGTCCTTCTTGGGCAGCAGCGTGGGCGAGGCGAACTGCGGAGCTACCCGCTGAGCAACCAGCTGGGAGACAGGACGAGGCTTCCTGTAGGAGCACACCGTACCATTAGTGAGACAGGGAAGCGTTTAGCGAGCAAAACCAATGTGTTATATTTACAAACTATCTAGTAATTAGCCGTTTCTAAGCCATTTATAAAGTACACCTTAATGTAGAGTGTCGACAATAACGTTTGAAAAAGCTGGAAACTTGGATACAGCAATCAACAATGACGTCACTTATGGGAAAAACAGAACTAGGCCAACATATCAAGTGAAAAGGCCGAAGCAGTGACCACGAACCACCCAGCTTTATACTTAAAAGAACATACAGCGTTGAATGCAATCTGTGGGTGTAGTCAAACCTACTCCCTGAAGAAGCAGCTACCCCATGTCCTCCTCCTCCTCTGTCGAAATGCTTCACAAAAACATGCATTATGCAATTATTCCAGTAGCACTGTGTACATGAGCTGTCTGGTCCTGTACTCTGCTACTTTAGGGACGGACAAATCACTAGTGTGAATGCCAGCCCAGCCCACAGTGCTGACAGACCCATCTGCT
>NW_027258687.1:0-59402 GCF_045791955.1 Oncorhynchus clarkii lewisi | reverse complement strand
TGTTATGGTGAGTGAATGAGGACCCAAAAGCGAACTAACTTAAACAGAGCTTCTTTAATAACCAAACATAGGTAGGCTCAGATAGACCGGCAGATTCCGACAGGACAGGACAAGGTTACAGCAAACATGACGATAGTCTGGCTCAGGCATGAAACACAAACAAGAATCCGACAAGGACAGGAACAGAAACAGAGAGAGATATAGGGACCTAATCAGAGGGAAAAAGGGAACAGGTGGGAAACGGGGTGAATGGGTAGTTAGAGGAGACAAGGAACAGCTGGGAGAAAGCGGGGGAGAAAAGGTAACCTAACAACGACCAGCAGAGGGAGACAGGGTGAAGGGAAAGGACAGAGACAAGACACAACATGACAGTACCCCCCCACTCACCGAGCGCCTCCTGGCGCACTCGAGGAGGAAACCTGGCGGCAACGGAGGAAATCCTCGATCAGCGCACGGTCCAGCACGTCCCGAGAGGGAACCCAACTCCTCTCCTCAGGACCGTACCCCTCCCAATCGACAAGGTACTGGTGACCACGGCCCCGAGGACGCATGTCCAAAATCCTGCGGACCCTGTAGATGGGTGCGCCCTCGACAAGGATGGGGGGGGGGGGGGGGGAAGACGAGCGGGGGCGCGAAGAACGGGCTTAATACAGGAGACATGGAAGACCGGGTGGACGCGACGAAGGTATCGCGGAAGAAGAAGTCGAACTGCGACAGGATTAATGACCCGAGAAATACGGAACGGACCAATGAACCGCGGGGTCAACTTGCGAGAAGCCGTCTTAAGGGGAAGGTTCTGAGTGGAGAGCCAAACTCTCTGACCGCGACAATATCTAGGACTCTTAGTTCTACGCTTATTAGCAGCCCTCACAGTCTGCGTCCTATAACGGCAAAGTGCAGACCTGACCCTCTTCCAGGTGCGCTCGCAACGTTGGACAAAAGCCTGAGCGGAGGGGACGCTGGACTCGGCGAACTGAGATGAGAACAGCGGAGGCTGGTACCCGAGGCTACTCTGAAAAGGAGATAGCCCGGTCGCAGACGAAGGAAGCGAGTTGTGGGCGTATTCTGCCCAGGGGAGCTGTTCTGACCAAGACGCAGGGTTGCGAAAAGAAAGACTGCGTAAGATGCGACCAATAGTCTGATTGGCCCGTTCTGCTTGACCGTTAGACTGGGGGTGAAAGCCGGAAGAGAGACTGACGGAAGCCCCAATCAAACGGCAAAACTCCCTCCAAAATTGAGACGTGAATTGCGGACCTCTGTCCGAAACGACGTCTGACGGAAGGCCATGAATTCTGAAAACATTCTCGATGATGATTTGTGCCGTCTCTTTAGCAGAAGGAAGCTTAGCAAGGGGAATGAAATGGGCCGCCTTAGAGAACCTATCGACAACCGTAAGAATCACAGTCTTCCCCGCTGACGAAGGCAGTCCGGTGACAAAATCTAAGGCGATGTGAGACCACGGTCGAGAGGGAATAGGAAGCGGCCTGAGACGGCCGGCAGGAGGAGAGTTACCGGACTTAGTCTGCGCGCAGACCGAACAAGCAGCCACGAAACGACGCGTGTCATGCTCCCGGGTGGGCCACCAAAAACGCTGGCGAATGGAAGCAAGCGTACCCCGAACGCCAGGGTGGCCGGCTAACTTGGCAGAGTGAGCCCACTGAAGAACGGCCAGACGAGTAGGAACGGGAACGAAAAGAAGGTTCCTAGGACAAGCGCGCGGCGACGGAGTGTGAGTGAGCGCTTGTTTTACCTGCCTCTCAATTCCCCAGACAGTCAACCCGACAACACGCCCCTCAGGGAGAATCCCCTCGGGGTCAGTGGAGGCTACTGAAGAACTGAAGAGACGAGACAAAGCATCAGGCTTGGTGTTCTTAGAGCCCGGACGATAAGAAATCACGAACTCGAAACGAGCGAAAAACAGCGCCCAACGCGCCTGACGCGCATTAAGTCGTTTGGCAGAACGGATGTACTCAAGGTTCCTATGGTCAGTCCAAACGACAAAAGGAACGGTCGCCCCCTCCAACCACTGTCGCCATTCGCCTAGGGCTAACCGGATGGCGAGCAGTTCGCGGTTACCCACATCATAGTTACGTTCCGACGGCGACAGGCGATGAGAAAAATACGCGCATGGGTGGACCTTGTCGTCAGAGAGGGAGCGCTGAGAAAGAATGGCTCCCACGCCCACCTCTGACGCGTCAACCTCGACAACGAACTGTCTAGAGACGTCAGGTGTAACAAGGATAGGAGCGGATGTAAAACGATTCTTGAGGAGATCAAAAGCTCCCTGGGCGGAAACGGACCACTTAAAGCACGTCTTGACAGAAGTAAGGGCTGTGAGAGGAGCGGCCACCTGACCGAAATTACGGATGAAACGACGATAGAAGTTCGCGAAGCCGAGAAAGCGCTGCAGCTCGACGCGTGACTTAGGGACGGGCCAATCAATGACAGCTTGGACTTTAGCGGGATCCATCTTAATGCCTTCAGCGGAAATAACAGAACCGAGAAATGTGACGGAGGAGGCATGAAAAGTGCACTTCTCAGCCTTCACAAAAAGACAATTCTCTAAAAGGCGCTGGAGGACACGTCGAACGTGCTGAACATGAATCTGGAGTGACGGTGAAAAAATCAGGATATCGTCAAGGTAAACGAAAACAAAGATGTTCAGCATGTCTCTCAGGACATCATTGACTAATGCCTGAAAGACAGCTGGAGCGTTAGCGAGGCCGAAAGGAAGAACCCGGTATTCAAAGTGCCCTAACGGAGTGTTAAACGCCGTCTTCCACTCGTCCCCCTCCCTGATGCGCACGAGATGGTAAGCGTTACGAAGGTCCAACTTAGTGAAAAACCTGGCTCCCTGCAGGATCTCGAAGGCTGAAGACATAAGAGGAAGCGGATAACGATTCTTAACTGTTATGTCATTCAGCCCTCGATAATCTATGCAGGGGCGCAGAGACCCGTCCTTCTTCTTGACAAAAAAAAACCCCGCTCCGGCGGGAGAGGAGGAGGGGACTATGGTACCGGCGTCAAGAGCTACAGACAAATAATCCTCGAGAGCCTTACGTTCGGGAGCCGACAGAGAGTATAGTCTACCCCGGGGGGGAGTGGTTCCCGGAAGGAGATCAATACTACAATCATACGACCGGTGTGGAGGAAGAGAGGTGGCCCTGGACCGACTGAACACCGTGCGCAGATCGTGATATTCCTCCGGCACCCCTGTCAAATCACCAGGCTCCTCCTGTGAAGAAGAGACAGAGGAAACAGGAGGGATAGCAGACATTAAACATTTCACATGACAAGAGACGTTCCAGGAGAGGATAGAATTACTAGACCAATTAATGGAAGGATTATGACAAACTAGCCAGGGATGGCCCAAAACAACAGGTGTAAAAGGTGAACGAAAAATCAAAAAAGAAATGGTTTCGCTATGATTACCAGAAACAGTGAGGGTTAAAGGTAGCGTCTCACGCTGAATCCTGGGGAGAGGACTACCATCCAGGGCGAACAAGGCCGTGGACTCCCTTAACTGTCTGAGAGGAATGTCATGTTCCCGAGCCCAGGTCTCGTCCATAAAACAGCCCTCCGCCCCAGAGTCTATTAAGGCACTGCAGGAAGCTGACGAACCGGTCCAGCGTAGATGGACCGACAAGGTAGTGCAGGATCTTGAAGGAGAGACAGGAGTAGTAGCGCTCACCAGTAGCCCTCCGCTTACTGATGAGCTCTGGCTTTTACTGGACATGAAGTGACAAAATGACCAGCAGAACCGCAATAGAGACAGAGGCGGTTGGTGATTCTCCGTTCCCTCTCCTTAGTCGAGATGCGGATACCTCCCAGCTGCATAGGCTCAGCTCCCGAGCCGGCAGAGGAAGATGGTAGTGATGCGGAGAGGGGGGCAACGGAGAACGCGAGCTCCTTTCCACGAGCTCGGTGACGCAGATCAACCCGTCGCTCAATGCGAATAGCGAGTTCAATCAGGGAATCCACGCTGGAAGGGACCTCCCGGGAGAGAATCTCATCCTTTACCTCTGCGCGGAGACCCTCCAGAAAACGAGCGAGCAAAGCCGGCTCGTTCCAGCCACTGGAGGCAGCAAGAGTGCGAAACTCAATAGAGTAGTCTGTTATGGATCGATTACCTTGACATAGGGAAGACAGGGCCCTGGAAGCCTCCTCCCCAAAAACAGATCGATCAAAAACCCGTATCATCTCCTCCTTAAAGTCCTGATACTGGTTAGTACACTCAGCCCTTGCCTCCCAGATTGCCGTGCCCCACTCACGAGCCCGTCCAATAAGGAGAGATATGACGTAGGCGACACGAGCAGTGCTCCTGGAGTAAGTGTTGGGCTGGAGAGAAAACACAATATCACACTGGGTGAGGAACGAGCGGCATTCAGTGGGCTCCCCAGAGTAACACGGCGGGTTATTGATTCTGGGCTCCGGAGATTCGAAAGCCCTGGAAGTGGCCGGTGGATCGAGGCGGAGATGGTGAACCTGTTCTGTGAGGTTGGAGACTTGGGTGGCCAGGGTCTCAACGGCATGTCGAGCAGCAGACACTTCCTGCTCGTGTCTGCCTAGCATCGCTCCCTGGATTCCGACGGCTGAGTGGAGAGGATCCGAAGTCGCTGGGTCCATTCTTGGTCGGATTCTTCTGTTATGGTGAGTGAATGAGGACCCAAAAGCGAACTAACTTAAACAGAGCTTCTTTAATAACCAAACATAGGTAGGCTCAGATAGACCGGCAGATTCCGACAGGACAGGACAAGGTTACAGCAAACATGACGATAGTCTGGCTCAGGCATGAAACACAAACAAGAATCCGACAAGGACAGGAACAGAAACAGAGAGAGATATAGGGACCTAATCAGAGGGAAAAAGGGAACAGGTGGGAAACGGGGTGAATGGGTAGTTAGAGGAGACAAGGAACAGCTGGGAGAAAGCGGGGGAGAAAAGGTAACCTAACAACGACCAGCAGAGGGAGACAGGGTGAAGGGAAAGGACAGAGACAAGACACAACATGACATGCTCTGTTTCCTCTAGGGGAACGTTCAGACAGATATCAGTTGAGTTATGCCCCATGGAATACTGTGTTATACTCCATTGCACCTACTGTTGGCCAAGCATTTTAAAATTCTGGTACTGCAGAAGACACTTTCTGATCTTAAGTTGGTGCTGAATGCTAACAAAACAAAAGATATGCTCTCGGGTGGTGGGTGGCAGGACACAGTGCAGATAGCCCGGTTAGCCAATGTGCGGGAGCACTGGTTGGTCGGCCCAATTGAGGTAGTATGTACATGAATGTATAGTTAAAGTGACTATGCATATATGATAAACAGAGAGTAGCAGCAGCGTAAAAGAGGGGTTGGGGGGGCACACAATGCAAATAGTCCGGGTAGCCATTTGATTACCTGTTCAGAAGTCTTATGGCTTGGGGGTAAAAACTGTTGAGAAGCCTTTTTGTCCTAGACTTGGCACTCCGGTACCGCTTGCCATGCGGTAGTAGAAAGAACAGTCTATGACTGGTGTGGCTGGGGTCTTTGACAATTTTTAGGGCCTTTCTCTGACACCGCCTGGTGTAGAGGTCCTGGATGGCAGGCTGCTTAGTCCCAGTGATGTACTAGGCCATACGCACTACCCTCTGTAGTGCCTTGCGGTCGGAGGCCAAGCAATTGCCTTACCAGGCAGTGATGCAACCAGTGAGGATGCTCTCGATGTTGCAGCTGTAGAACCTTTTGAGGGTCTGAGGACCCATGCCAAGTCTTTTTCGTTTCCTGAGGGGGAATAGGCTTTGTCGTGCCCTCTTCACGACTGTCTTGGTGTGTTTGGACCATTCTAGACTGTTGTTGATGTGGACACCAAGGAACTTGAAGCTCTCAACCTGCTCCACTACAGCCCCGTTCATGAGAATGGGGGTGTGCTCGGTCCTCCTTTTCCTGTAGTCCACAATCATCTCCTTAGTCTTGGTTACGTTGAGGGATAGGTTGTTATTCTGGCACCACCCGGCCAGGTCTCTGACCTCCTCCTTATAGGCTGTCTCGTCCTTGTCGGTGATCAGGCCTACCACTGTTGTGTCGTCTGCAAACTTAATGATGGTGTTGGAGTCGTGCCTGGCCATGCAGTCGTGGGTGAACACGGAGTACAGGAGGGGACTGAGCACGCACCCCTGGGGAGCTCCAGTGTTGAGGATCAGCGTGGCAGATGTGTTGCTACCTACCCTCACCCCCTGGGGGAGGCCCGTCAGGAAGTCCAGGGTCCAGTTACAGAGGGAGGTGTTTAGTCCCAGGGTCCTTAGCTTAGTGATGAGCTTTGTGGGCACTGTGGTATTGAACGCTGAGCTGTAGTCAATGAACAGCATTCTCACATAGGTGTTCCTTTTGTCCAAGTGGGAAAGGGCAGTGTGGTATTGAACGCTGAGCTGTAGTCAATGAACAGCATTCTCACATAAGTGTTCCTTTTGTCCAAGTGGGAAAGGGCAGGTAACCTTTACCATTATGTGTATATTGGATTATTGGATTATGGGGTGTTGTTTACATGCATGCTGCAGCGTCCACACTTGGATGCTGTATATCATTGTGCACTGAGGTTCATTACTGGCTCTGGTTTTAAAACTCACCACTGTTCCTGATATCTAAAAGTAGGTTGGGCCTCTTTGACCGCCAGAAGAGAGCAGCATTGTATGTTAATTATCTATAAAGAGCTAATGCAAACATTTCCAATTTATCTGACATCTTTGATCTCTTATAGAATGCCTCATTCTAAAACGATGTCAATGAATTACATTACACTTCAGATATGCTGTACCTTACATGTGAAAAACAAACTGTTGGAATGGATGTTCTAGGGCCTCTTGGGTCCTTCAAAAAATAGATTTCTGATCATTTAAATGTTAATTGTGATTGTTTTTCTTAATGCGCATGTTTTTTCTTTGTATTGAAAACAGGGCTCTACTGCAAATGAGACCTTAGTCTCATTTGATCCCCTGTATGAATAAAACTCTATTCTGTCCTTTAACCCCAGGAAATGACATCGGAGGAGAAGTCAAAGATCACAGATATAAACAAGTGTAACTTCACGGAGATGAGCGAGTACTTCAAGGCCCAATCAGAGGCCCGGAAACAGATGTCCAAAGATGAGAAACTGGTGAGGCCCTGAACCAACATGTGCACACGCGCTCGCACACACAGACACACACATACAGTACACATACAGTACACACGTTTACAGCTCACACACCCTCCAACGTTCTCCAATGTTTTCCAGAAAATCAAAGAGGAGAATGAGCGTATCCTCCAGGAGTATGGTTTCTGTGTGATGGACAACCATAAGGAGCGAATTGGAAACTTTCGCATCGAGCCTCCCGGTCTGTTCAGGGGGCGTGGGGACCACCCAAAGATGGGCATGCTGAAACGCCGCATCCGCCCTGAAGACATCATTATCAACTGCAGCAAGTGAGTCTCCCCATCTTCATCATCATTAGTTGGAAAGAGGGTGATGAATGAGCATTGCGAGGGATTGTTGGTAGAAAGGTAGCCAAGTGGTTAGAGCGTTGGACTAGTAACCGAAAGGTTGCTACATCAAATCCCAGAGCTGACAAGGCAAAAATCTGTCGTTCTGCCCCTGAACAAGGCAGTTAACCCACTGTTCCTATTGTAAATAAGAATTTGTTCTTAAACTGACTTGCCTAGTTAAATAAAGAAATAAAAAAATGTAATGGATCACCAAGTTCATGATAAATGTGAAGTTTTGTGTTCCTACCACAAGAGGTCCCTGTATACCACTATATATTTGAGGTGTAAGCTATTGAGGCCTGCAACAATCACATTGAATTGCTTACCAAGTTGTGCCTGCTCCTGTATGGATTCTATCGGCTTCATGTGTAAGGGTGTGAACCTATGTCTCGTGAGAAGAGAACATGTTATTGGGACATTGTGTTTTGTGGGAGTTTTATGTTCCTGACGTCACACCCTTTTTTTCTACGGTGACGGGATTTCTTATTGTATGTGTGTGTGTTTTTATGTAAGAGTCCTCCACCCCTCTGCCCCATTGTTATGTTCCTCTGTTCTCTCCCTTATCCCTCCTCTCCCTGCTGTATGTCTGTCCCCCACTTCTCCCTCCTTCTTCTGTATGCCTCCCTCCCTCCCCCCTCTTATCTCCCCCTCCATGTCTGCCTTGTTGTGATTGCTGCAGCTATTTTTATCCAGGGTAAAAAGTATCTTTGCTTGCTGTCCTGTCCTGTCCTGGCTCTGTCCTGTCCTGTCCTGGCTCTGTCCTGTCCTGTCCTGGCTCTGTCCTGGCTCTGTCCTGTCCTGTCCTGGCTCTGTCCTGTCTCTGTCCTGTCCTGTCCTGGCTCTGTCCTGTCTCTGTCCTGGCTCTGTCCTGTCTCTGTCCTGTCCTGGCTCTGTCCTGTCCTGTCCTGGCTCTGTCCTGTCTCTGCCCTGTCCTGGCGCTGTCCTGTCCTGTCCTGGCTCTGTCCTGTCTCTGTCCTGTCCTGGCTCTGTCATGTCCTTGCTCTGTCCTGGCTCTGTCCTGGCTCTGTCCTGTCCTGGCTCTGTCCTGTCCTGTCTCTGTCCTGTCCTGTCCTGTCTCTGTCCTGTACTGACTCTGTCCTGTCCTTGCTCTGTCCTGGCTCTGTCCTGGCTCTGTCCTGGCTCTGTCCTGGCTCTGTCCTGTCCTGGCTCTGTCCTGTCTCTGCCCTGTACTGGCGCTGTCCTGTCCTGTCCTGGCTCTGTCCTGTCTCTGTCCTGTCCTGGCTCTGTCATGTCCTTGCTCTGTCCTGGCTCTGTCCTGTCCTGGCTCTGTCCTGTCCTGGCTCTGTCCTGGCTCTGTCCTGTCCTGTCCTGGCTCTGTCCTGTCCTGGCTCTGTCCTGTCCTGGCTCTGCCATGTCCTTGCTCTGTCCTGGCTCTGTCCTGGCTCTGTCCTGTCCTGTCTCTGTCCTGTCCTGGCTCTGTCCTGGCTCTGTCCTGTCCTGGCTCTGTCCTGTCCTGGCTCTTCTAGTTTCCATGCATGGTTTGTGTTTGTGTGTGTGATGGTCTTAAACATGCTATGGTTGTTTACGTGTGTGTCAAAGGCCATTTCTCTGTCTGTGTAGCCCCAGGCTCAGTTGTGTGTGTGTGTGTATGTGTGTATGTGTGTGTTCATGTGTGCACGTGTGTGTGTGTGTGCATGCGCACGCATGTGTGTGTCGCCTCGAGCCCAGTCCAGTGGTGGAAACAATAAAAGGACAAGCTGGCCATCTACCTGCTAAGCTTGGCGTTGTTTTGGTGTGTTGTTCACCCCGGTCCTGTGATAGGAGAGGAAATGTCAAAACAGGATCAGCTTTGACTTTAGAACACAATTGAAGCCTTACTCCTTTGAAGAACCTCAGTATACCATTGAGAGGTCTGAAGGCCTCAAGCCCTAAAGGATTTGGGGTGAACCCACGTGGACTAGGCTTACCTCTTAGACCAGCTAAAACACTACATCTCTCAGCCCCTCTTCCCCAAGTTGTCTCACTCAGTCTCTTTGATCCAATGTATTGCTTTATTCTTCTTCAAACCTTCTCTCTGCCCTTCTCCTCTTCTCCTCAGAGACTCCAAGCACCCCAAGCCGCCCCAGGGCACGCGCTGGAAGGAGGTTCGTCATGACAACAAGGTCACATGGCTGGTGTCGTGGACTGAGAACATCCAGGGTTCTATTAAGTACATCATGCTCAACCCCAGTTCCAGAATCAAGGTAATGACAACCTTAAACCTCCTAACCCTAACAAGTACATTTACTTCAGCTCCAGAATCAAGGTAACTCTAAGATCTAACTCCTAACCATGACCCTCTCACCCTAACCTCAAATAAAGGAGGTTACTAAAGGAGTCCCTCACTCCCTTATCCTGACCTTATCACTCACCCTAAATCTGATGTAACCTGTCTGTCTGTCTCTGTCCGTGTCTGTCTCTGTCCGTGTCTGTCTCTGTCCGTGTCTGTCTCTGTCCGTGTCTGTCTCTGTCCGTGTCTGTCTCTGTCCCGTGTCTGTCTCTGTCCCGTGTCTGTCTCTGTTCTGTGTCTGTCTCTGTCCGTGTCTGTCTCTGTTCCGTGTCTGTCTCTGTTCCGTCTCTGTCCCGTGTCTGTCTCTGTTCTGTGTCTGTCTCTGTCCCGTGTCTGTCTCTGTTCTGTGTCTGTCTCTGTCCCGTGTCTGTCTCTGTTCTGTGTCTGTCTCTGTCCCGTGTCTGTCTCTGTTCCGTGTCTGTCTCTGTTCCGTGTCTGTCTCTGTCCCGTGTCTGTCTCTGTCCCGTGTGTCTCTGTTCCGTGTCTGTCTCTGTTCCGTCTCTGTCCCGTGTCTGTCTCTGTTCCGTGTCTGTCTCTGTCCCGTGTCTGTCTCTGTCCGTGTCTGTCTCTGTCCGTGTCTGTCTCTGTCCGTGTCTGTCTCTGTCCCGTGTCTGTCTCTGTCCCGTGTCTGTCTCTGTCCGTGTCTGTCTCTGTCCCGTGTCTGTCTCTGTTCCGTGTCTGTCTCTGTTCCGTCTCTGTCCCGTGTCTGTCTCTGTTCTGTGTCTGTCTCTGTTCTGTGTCTGTCTCTGTCCCGTGTCTGTCTCTGTCCCGTGTCTGTCTCTGTTCCGTGTCTGTCTCTGTTCCGTCTCTGTCCCGTGTCTGTCTCTGTTCTGTGTCTGTCTCCGTTCTGTCTCTGTCCGTGTCTGTCTCTGTTCCGTGTCTGTCTCTGTTCCGTGTCTGTCTCTGTCCCGTGTCTGTCTCCGTTCTGTCTCTGTCCCGTGTCTGTCTCTGTTCCGTGTCTGTCTCTGTTCCGTGTCTGTCTCTGTCCCGTGTCTGTCTCTGTTCCGTGTCTGTCTCTGTTCCGTGTCTGTCTCTGTTCCGTCTCTGTCCCGTGTCTGTCTCTGTTCTGTGTCTGTCTCTGTTCTGTCTGCCTCTGTTCTGTGTCTGCCTCTGTTCTGTGTCTGCCTCTGTCCCGTGTCTGCCTCTGTTCCGTGTCTGCCTCTGTCCCGTCTCTGTCTCTGTCCTATGTCTGTCTCTGTCCCGTGTCTGTCTCTGTCCCGTGTCTGTCTCTGTTCTGTGTCTGCCTCTGTTCTGTGTCTGCCTCTGTTCCGTGTCTGCCTCTGTTCCGTGTCTGCCTCTGTTCTGTGTCTGCCTCGGTTCCGTGTCTGCCTCGGTTCCGTGTCTGTCTCTGTTCCGTGTCTGCCTCTGTTCCGTGTCTGCCTCGGTTCCGTGTCTGTCTCTGTTCCGTGTCTGTCTCTGTTCCGTGTCTGTCTCTGTTCCGTGTCTGCCTCGGTTCCGTGTCTGTCTCTGTTCCGTGTCTGTCTCTGTTCCGTGTCTGTCTCTGTTCCGTGTCTGTCTCTGTTCCGTGTCTGTCTCTGTTCCGTGTCTGCCTCTGTTCCGTGTCTGCCTCGGTTCCGTGTCTGTCTCTGTTCCGTGTCTGTCTCTGTTCCGTGTCTGTCTCTGTTCCGTGTCTGCCTCGGTTCCGTGTCTGTCTCTGTTCCGTGTCTGTCTCTGTTCCGTGTCTGTCTCTGTTCCGTGTCTGTCTCTGTTCCGTGTCTGTCTCTGTTCCGTGTCTGCCTCGGTTCCGTGTCTGTCTCTGTTCTGTGTCTGTCTCTGTCCCATGTCTGTCTCTGTTCCGTGTCTGCCTCTGTTCCGTGTCTGTCTCTGTTCCTTGTCTGTCTCTGTTCCGTGTCTGTCTCTGTTCCGTGTCTGTCTCTCTTCCGTGTCTGTCTCTGTTCCGTGTCTGTCTCTGTTCCGTGTCTGCCTCTGTTCTGTGTCTGTCTCTGTTCCGTCTCTGTCCCGTGTCTGTCTCTGTTCCGTGTCTGTCTCTGTTCCGTCTCTGTTCCGTGTCTGTCTCTGTTCCATGTCTGTCTCTGTTCCGTGTCTGCCTGTGTTCTGTGTCTGCCTCTGTTCTGTGTCTGTCTCTGTCCCGTGTCTGCCTCTGTTCTGTGTCTGTCTCTGTTCCGTGTCTGTCTCTGTCCCGTGTCTGCCTCTGTTCTGTGTCTGTCTCTGTCCCGTGTCTGCCTCTGTTCTGTGTCTGTCTCTGTCCCGTGTCTGTCTCTGTTCCGTGTCTGTCTCTGTTCCGTGTCTGCCTGTGTTCCGTGTCTGCCTCTGTCCTGTGTCTGTCTCTGTCCCCTGTCTGTCTCTGTTCCGTGTCTGCCTGTGTTCCGTGTCTGCCTCTGTCCTGTGTCTGCCTCTGTCCCGTGTCTGCCTCTGTTCCGTGTCTGCCTCTGTCCCCTGTCTGCCTCTGTTCCGTGTCTGCCTGTGTGCAGGGCGAGAAGGACTGGCAGAAGTATGAGACAGCCCGGAGGCTGAAGAAGTGTGTGGAGCGCCTGAGGGCCCAGTACAGAGAGGACTGGAAGTCTAAAGAGATGAGGGTCAGACAGAGAGCTGTGGCTCTCTACTTCATAGACAAGGTGAGGAGAATTACACGTTACAGTTCATCTATTAGCTGTGGATTGTTGTGAGCAAGGTTCTGTTTTCACCACTCCAAGCCTTTTCTATTGAGGTTGGATACCTAAATACTGCCCTCCATCCTGTGTGTCCTATAGCTGGCCTTGAGGGCGGGGAATGAGAAGGAGGAGGGGGAGACGGCTGATACGGTTGGCTGCTGCTCCCTGAGGGTGGAACACATCAAGCTGTACTCCAAGATGGACGACCAGGAGTACGTGGTGGAGTTTGACTTCCTAGGGAAAGACTCCATCAGATACTACAACAAGATGCCTGTGGAGAAGAGGGTGAGGAGAGGAGGGAGGATTGGAGGAGAGAGGGGACAGACGGAGAACAGAGGAGGGGGGAGGAGAGAAGAGGATCTTGATTAAGAATTAAAGGGATTTTTAAGATTTCATCCCTTCCATTTGATCGGGTGGTCTAGTCTGTGTTGGGCGAGCGTTTAACAGATGTCTGGAGCGTGTGTTAGTCATGCTCTAATGATCTGCCTGTGTGCGCACACCTGCCTGTGTGTGTGTGTGTGTGTGTGTGTGTGTGTGTGTGTGTGTGTGTGTGTGTGTGTGTGTGTGTGTGTGTGTGTGTGTGTGTGTGTGTGTGTGTGTGTGTGTGTGTGTTTGTGTGTGTGTGTGTGTGTGTTTGGACACACATTGCTCGGAGGATGTTTGTACAGACAGGTGAGCCAGGCCTAAAGTGCTTTCCGTCAGCTCTGCCTCTGGGGGAGGTCTGTTTCCTGCTATTACTGGCATACACACACACACACACACACACACACACACACACAACCTGCTCGATGACGGCACCCTCATCTGGCAGGAATCAGACATTACAACTAAGAGAATAACTAGATCACCAGCCTAGTCAGGGTTATTTATCTAAACCTAAAAGTGAAATGTACTAGAATACTGGTGTTTTTTATAAGGAATAAGACATGTCAAGACTCCCTCTTAAATGAACCTGTGTATTCTATCTCAGGTGTTTAAGAACCTGCAGCTGTTCTTGGAGAATAAGCAGCCCGAGGATGACCTCTTCGACAGACTCAATGTAAGAGAGACAACCTATGGTCTTAATACTGGGTGAATGAAGGCACTGAGGGCTAATAGTCAAATATAAAACAGATCTTACATCAGTGTCTCAAATGTGCTCTCCCTCTCTCCCCATCTCCTCTAAACTCACCTCCCTCCCTCTCTCCCCATCTCCCCTAAACTCACCTCCCTCCCTCTCTCCCTCTCTCCCCATCTCCCCTAAACTCACCGCCCTCTCCCTCTCTCCCTATCTCCCCTGAACTCACCCCTCTCATCCTCTCTCCCCATCTCCTCTAAACTCACCGCCCTCTCCCTCTCTCCCCATCTCCCCTAAACTCACCGCCCTCTCCCTCTCTCCCCATCTCCCCTAAACTCACCCCCTCTCCCTCTCTCCCCATCTCCCCTAAACTCACCCCCTCTCCCTCTCTCCCCATCTCCTCTAAACTCACCGCCCTCTCCCTCTCTCTCCATCTCCCCTAAACTCACCGCCCTCTCCCTCTCTCCCTCTCTCCCCATCTCCCCTAAACTCACCGCCCTCTCCCTCTCTCCCCATCTCCCCTGAACTCACCCCTCTCATCCTCTCTCCCCATCTCCTCTAAACTCACTGCCCTCTCCCTCTCTCCCCATCTCCCCTAAACTCACCGCCCTCTCCCTCTCTCCCCATCTCCCCTAAACTCACCCCCTCTCCCTCTCTCCCCATCTCCCCTAAACTCACCCCCTCTCCCTCTCTCCCCATCTCCTCTAAACTCACCCCTCTCATCCTCTCTCCCCATCTCCTCTAAACTCACCGCCCTCTCCCTCTCTCCCCATCTCCCCTAAACTCACCGCCCTCTCCCTCTCTCCCCATCTCCCCTAAACTCACCCCCTCTCCCTCTCTCCCCATCTCCCCTAAACTCACCCCCTCTCCCTCTCTCCCCATCTCCTCTAAACTCACCGCCCTCTCCCTCTCTCTCCATCTCCCCTAAACTCACCGCCCTCTCCCTCTCTCCCTCTCTCCCCATCTCCCCTAAACTCACCGCCCTCTCCCTCTCTCCCCATCTCCCCTGAACTCACCCCACTCATCCTCTCTCCCCATCTCCTCTAAACTCACTGCCCTCTCCCTCTCTCCCCATCTCCCCTAAACTCACCGCCCTCTCCCTCTCTCCCCATCTCCCCTGAACTCACCCCTCTCATCCTCTCTCCCCATCTCCTCTAAACTCACCGCCCTCTCCCTCTCTCCCCATCTCCCCTAAACTCACCGCCCTCTCCCTCTCTCCCCATCTCCCCTAAACTCACCCCCTCTCCCTCTCTCCCCATCTCCCCTAAACTCACCCCCTCTCCCTCTCTCCCCATCTCCTCTAAACTCACCGCCCTCTCCCTCTCTCTCCATCTCCCCTAAACTCACCGCCCTCTCCCTCTCTCCCTCTCTCCCCATCTCCCCTAAACTCACCGCCCTCTCCCTCTCTCCCCATCTCCCCTGAACTCACCCCTCTCATCCTCTCTCCCCATCTCCTCTAAACTCACTGCCCTCTCCCTCTCTCCCCATCTCCCCTAAACTCACCGCCCTCTCCCTCTCTCCCCATCTCCCCTAAACTCACCCCCTCTCCCTCTCTCCCCATCTCCTCTAAACTCACCGCCCTCTCCCTCTCTCTCCATCTCCCCTAAACTCACCGCCCTCTCCCTCTCTCCTTCTCTCCCCATCTCCCCTAAACTCACCGCCCTCTCCCTCTCTCCCCATCTCCCCTGAACTCACCCCTCTCATCCTCTCTCCCCATCTCCTCTAAACTCACCGCCCTCTCCCTCTCTCCCCATCTCCCCTAAACTCACCGCCCTCTCCCTCTCTCGCTCTCTCCCCATCTCCCCTAAACTCACCGCCCTCTCCCTCTCTCCCCATCTCCCCTGAACTCACCCCTCTCATCCTCTCTCCCCATCTCCTCTAAACTCACCGCCCTCTCCCTCTCTCCCCATCTCCCCTAAACTCACCGCCCTCTCCCTCTCTCCCCATCTCCCCTAAACTCACCCCCTCTCCCTCTCTCCCCATCTCCCCTGAACTCACTCCCTCACCCTCTCTCCCCATCTCCCCTAAACTCACTGCCCTCTCCCTCTCTCCCCATCTCCCCTAAACTCACCCCCTCTCCCTCGCTCCCCATCTCCCCTAAACTCACCGCCCTCTCCCTCTCTCCCCATCTCCCCTAAACTCACCGTCCTCTCCCTCTCTCCCCATCTCCCCTAAACTCACCCCCTCTCCCTCTCTCCCCATCTCCTCTAAACTCACCTCTCCCTCTCTCCCCATCTCCTCTAAACTCACCCCCTCTCTCTCCCATCTCCCCTAAACTCACCACCCTCTCCCTCTCTCCCCATCTCCTCCAAACTCACCTCCTCTCTCTCCCATCTCCCCTAAACTCACCGGCCTCTCCCTCTCTCCCCCATCTCATCTAAACTCCCCTACCTCTCCCTCTCTCCCCCATCTCCCCAACATCTCCCCTAAACTCACCTCCCTCTCTCCCCCATCTTATCTAAACTCACCTACCTCTCCCTCTCTCCCCCGTCTCCCCTACCTCTCCCCTATCTCCCCTAAGCTCACCTACCCCTCTCTCTCCCATCTCCTCTAAACTCACTTCCCTCCCTCTCCCTCTCTCCCCCATCTCATCTAAACTCACCTACCTCTCCCTCTCATCTCCCCTAAACTCACCTCCCTCATCTCATCTAAACTCGCCGCCTCCTCCCTCTCTCCCCCATCTCCTCTAAACTCACCTCCCTCCCTCTCTTCTAAACTCACCTGCATCTCCCTCTCTCCCCATCTCCCATATCTCACCCCCATCTTTCCCAAACTCACCTCCCTCTCTCCCCATCTCATCTAAACTCACCTCCCTCTCTCCCCATCTCCCATATCTCACCCCCATCTTCCCCAAACTCACCTCCCTCTCTCCCCATCTCATCTAAACTCACCTCCCTCTCTCCCCATCTCATCTAAACTCACCTCCCTCTCTCCCTCAACTCCCTTAAACTCACCTCCCTCTCGCACCCATCTCCCATAAACTCACCTACCTCTCTCTCATCTCCTTTAAACTCACGTCCCTCACCCTCATCTCCTCTAAACTCACCTCTCTCACCCTCTCTCTCTCTAATCTCCCCTAAACTCACCTCTCTCTCTCTCCCTCATCTCCCCTAAACTCACCTCTCTCCCTCATCTCCCCTAAACTCACCTCCCTCCCTCTCATCTCATCTAAACTCACCTCCCACTCTCCCTCTCTCCCCCATCTCCTCTACACTCACCTCCCTCCATCTCATCTCATCTAATCTCCCTCTCTCCCCATCTCCCATATCTCACCCCCATCTTCCCTAAACCCACCTCCCTCTCTCCCCATCTCCCATATCTCACCCCCATCTTCCCTAAACTCACCTCCCTCTCTCCCCATCTCATCTAAACTCACCTCCCTCTCTCCCTCTCTCCCCCATCTCCTCTACACTCACCTCCCTCCCTCCATCTCATCTCATCTAAACTCACCTCCCGCTCCCCATCTCCCCTAAACTCACCTCCCTCCATCTCATCTCATCTAAACTCACTTCCCTCTCTCCTCATCTCCCATATCTCACTCCAATCTTCCCTAAACTCAACTCCCTCTCTCCCCCATCTCCGCTAAACTCACCTCCCTCTCTCCTCATCTCCCATATCTCTCCCCAATCTTCCCTAAACTCACCTCCCCCTCGCACCCATCTCCCCTAAACTCACCTACCTCTCTCTCTCTCATATCCTTTAAACTCACGTCTCTCACCCTCTCTATTGCTAATCTCCCCTAAACTCACCTCTCTCACCCTCTCTCTCACTAATCTCCCCTAAATTCACATCTCACCCTCTCTCTCCCTCATCTCCCCTAAACTCACCTCTCTCTCTCATCTCCCTTAAACTCACCTCTCTCTCTCCATCATCTCCCCTAAACTCACCTATCTCTCTCCCTCATCTCCCCTAAACTCACTTCTCTCTCTCATCTCCCCTAAACTCAAACTCACCTCTCTCTCTTTCCCTCATCTCCCCTAAACTCACCTCTCTCTCTCCATCATCTCCCCTAAACTCACCTCTCTCTCTCCCTCATCTCCCCTAAACTCACCTCTCTCTCTTTCCCTCATCTCCCCTAAACTCACCTCTCTCTCTTTCCCTCATCTCCCCTAAACTCACCTCTCTCTCTCCATCATCTCCCCTAAACTCACCTCTCTCTCTCCCTCATCTCCCCTAAACTCACCTCTCTCTCTCATCTCCCCTAAACTCACCTCTCTCTCTCTCTTTCCCTCATCTCCCCTAAACTCACCTCTCTCTCTCTCTCCCTCATCTCCCCTAAACTCACCTCTCTCTCTCTCCCTCATCTCCCCTAAACTCACCTCTCTCTCTCTCTCCCTCATCTCCCCTAAACTCACCTCTCTCTCTCCCTCATCTCCCCTAAACTCACCTCTCTCTCTCCCTCATCTCCCCTAACTTCACCTCTCTTCCCCTGCCTTTATATCTTTCTCTGTTCCTTCTCTTCCTCCTCTTCTCTAGACCTCTATTCTGAATAAGCACCTCCAGGAGTTGATGGACGGGTTGACAGCCAAAGTGTTCCGTACGTACAATGCCTCCATCACCCTGCAGCAGCAGCTCAAAGAGCTCACCAGCCGTGAGTGACAGCACGCAGACAGCCAATCACACACACTGCTCCGATGAGTGACAAGTCCACTAGCCAATAGTGGATGAAGTTGTCTGCCCACTGTTTGCTTCTACTAACCTGATGTCGGGACAAATGTTATTGTTGCTGTGTTACTAGCTTTAATAAAGATCACATTGGCAGCAGCAAACAGTGAGCAAATAGTTGGTTCAACTTTATGTTGAGGTAGCCTACACAATTTACCAGATATTTCTTTGAAAAGTGCATGGTAAATACTGTATCTGTGTCTGTCTCCAGCGGATGAGAGCATTCCTGCTAAGATCCTGTCCTACAACAGAGCCAACCGGGCTGTGGCTATACTGTGCAACCACCAGAGGGCTGCACCTAAGACCTTTGAGAAGTCCATGCAGAACCTGCAAACCAAGGTAACAGTAGAATAGAATAAGTATCTATTGTCCACTTGCACTGAAATGTATATTTTTGCTGTCACAGTACCCATATAGTATACACAGTAATGACCGTGTGTGTGTGTGTGTGTGTGTGTGTGTGTGTGTGTGTGTGTGTGTGTGTGTGTGTGTGTGTGTGTGTGTGTGTGTGTGTGTGTGTGTGTGTGTGTGTGTTTGTGTGTGTGTGGGTGTGTGTGTGTGTGTGTGTGTGTGTGTGTGTTTTAATGCTCTCAGATAGACGAGAAGCAGAAGCAGCTGTCTGCCACCAGGAAACAGCTGAAGGGGGCAAAGACAGAGCACAAGGCCTCACATGATGACCGAAGTAAAAAGTGAGTACAGCTCTACTGAAACTCCACCAGACTAGGGCCCCATGCCAAGTCAACCCCTAGCTAGCCCCTTCCCCTACGTACTTTGTGCTGCATACAAATGACAATAGACTCACCTTGCCGGCAGATAGGTGGAAGTTTATACTCATTTCTTACCCCAATCCGATTTGGTAGAACTAGGGATGGATCAATCAGCTAATCAATGACTTGTGTGGTGTCCTCAGGATGGTGGAGGTGAAGAGGAAAGCGGTCCAGAGGATAGAGGAACAACTGATGAAGCTACAGATGCAGGCCACAGACAGAGAGGAGAACAAGCAGATCGCACTGGGAACCTCCAAACTCAACTACCTGGACCCACGCATCTCTGTGGCATGGTAAATGACAGACAGACAGACAGACAGACAGACAGACAGACAGACAGACAGACAGACGGGAATGATCACATTACATAGAGCGGATTACATTTTACTTCACAATTATCACAGATACCATGTAGTTAATTTATCTTGTAATTACACGATAAGTAAGTAAGTGATGTCTGACGTTACCAGGTACAAACTGAGGAATATATTTGTTACTAAAGTAGTTACATACGTAAGCCTGTCATACATGTAATGTTTTCATAGGCGGGGGTGGGGGTGTGTCTTGGGGGGGTGGGGGGTAGTGGAGGGGTCGCTAGTGGTCGCCAATGGTGACAGAAGGCAGGAAATGCTTGTGCATTGTGGGAAAGCAGAGTGAAGAAGAGAACGAAAGGGTGAGAAGGAAAGTGTGTGTGAGTGAGGAACAATAGGGTTTGTTTGTAGGGCCAGAGAGCGTCCCCTCACAGAGCTCTTCCTCCACATGTAGAGGCAATGTGACGTGGCCGCCCGGGACAAATAGCCAGTTGTGGGAAAAGTACTCAATTCTCATACTTTAAAAGTACAATATCTTAATAGAAAATGACTCAGCTAAAAGTGAATGTCACCCAGTAAAATACTACTTGAGTACAATTCTAAAAGTATCAGGTTTTAAATGTACCTAAGTACAGTGGTGGAACAAGTATTCAACTTGAAACATGAAACAATTGTGAAAAGTAAAATGCTATACATCAAATTCCTTATATTAAGCTATTTTATTTTGTCTTTTTTACGGACAGACAGTGGAACACTCCAACACAACCACAATATACATTTTTCTGTGGGTCTGCCAGATCAGAGATAGTAGGGATGGTTGATAGGTGTGTGAATTGGACCATCATTCTGTCCTGCCTGAGCATTTTAACTGTAACTACTTTTTGGTGTCAGGGGAAATGTATGTACTTTTTGGTGTCAGAGGAAATGTATGTACTTTTTGGTGTCAGGGGAAATGTATGTACTTTTTGGTGTCAGGGGAAATGTATGGGAGTAAAAAGTACATATTTTCTTTAGAAATGTTGTTTCTGTAGGAATGAGTAAAAGTAAAAGTTGACTAATATATGAATATATGAATAGTAAAGTAAAGTATAGATTCCCCCAAAAACGACTTAAGTAGTACTTTCGACTGACAGCTTTCATTTGAGGGTGAACCCTTTGAATTTACAGCAGTTTTTGTGCATAGAACCCCCATTCTAGGGGACCAAAAGTATTGGGACAAATTCACTTATATGTATATTAACATAGTCAAATGTTTAGCTTTTGGTCCCATATTCATAGCACGCAATGACTACATCAAGCTTGTGACTTTATACATTTGTTGGGTGCATTTGCTGTTTGTTTTGGTTGTTTCAGATTATTTTGTGCCCAATATAAATGAATGGTAAATAATGTATTGTGTTATTTAGAAGTCACTTTTATTGTAAATAAGATTAGAGTATGTTTCTAAACACTTCTACATTAATGTGGATGCTACCATGACTACAGATAATCCTGAATGAATTGGGAATAATGATGAGTTAGAACGTTACAGACACACAAATACCATACCCTCCCCTGTTATTAACATGACTTGGGGGTAGGATATTTATGTGTCTGTAGCCAAAACAACAAAAAATGTGTCACTGTCCCAATACTTTTGTTTGCTTTCCCTCCTCTGTCTTTAGTTCTCTCTCCTAATGCCCTGCTCTCCTTCTCTCTTCCTCTCCTCCTCTCCTCTGCAGGGTTAAGAAATGGGACGTTCCCATGGAGAAGATTTACAACAAAACCCAGAGGGAGAAGTTTGCCTGGGCCATCGACATGGCTGAAGAGGACTACGAGTTTTAGATCCTGTTCTGTCATTTTATCCCTCCATTTTATTATTGTTTCATTTTAGAAGTATGTGTAGTTCATGTGATTGAGTCCACCATGTAAAATGGGGACCATTCTTAGCATTTGACCAGGGTCCTGTTTGAAGCATGTACTGTATCCTTCCTTCCTCCCTTGAATTGAACGCAGATCTGATAGGTTAAAGCAGTATGGTAGAAACCTTGCTTACACGTATCCAATCACATGCAAATCAGTGATGAGGAATAAAATAGTGCATTGGCCAAGTATTCAAACAGGGATCACGCCCTGAATCTTACTGCAGTGAAAAGTATAGTAGTGTGTTTGACCAAAACATGTTAACCGGACCTTTCAACCTTATCAGCTTCTGTGATTTTCAGCTAGCTAATAGAAGAACTGTAAATGCCTGCTTTTTCTATTGATTTATGCTACAATATCTTAGTCATCAAATATATTGATAAATTCTATATTTTGAAATATTCATGAATTAATCAAAGAATTCCCTAATGAGCGGCACCTTCATACCTTGTGGAAAGAAACAGAGCAGTGGTATGGGGGGTGTGTGTTTAATGGTGAATGAGTGGCACCTTCATACCTTGTGGAAAGAAACAGAGCAGTGGTATGGGGGGTGTGTGTTTAATGGTGAATGAGTGGCACCTTCATACCTTGTGGAAAGAAACAGAGCAGTGGTATGGGGGGTGTGTGTTTAATGGTGAATGAGTGGCACCTTCATACCTTGTGGAAAGAAACAGAGCAGTGGTATGGGGGGTGTGTGTTTAATGGTGAATGAGTGGCACCTTCATACCTTGTGGAAAGAAACAGAGCAGTGGTATGGGGTGGGTGTGTGTTTAATGGTGAATGAGTGGCACCTTCATACCTTGTGGAAAGAAACAGAGCAGTGGTATGGGGTGGGTGTGTGTTTAATGGTGAATGAGTGCACCATATTTGATGATTTATGAACTTTGGAATCTGTATGAAGAGAGGAGAAGAACATGAGGATGATGTTTATAATGGATGATGATGAATAAGAAGCAACCAATCACTATGCTCGTGTAATTCTGGCACATAGAATGTGAATGTTTTTCGTTGGTTTCATTTTGCTGTTTATTTCAGGGATGTATATATTTCTTGTCTGTTTTCAGTACGTACTGGTATGTTATTCTGTATTTTGTAGGATATGTATCCTTCGTGTTGTCACCAGGCCTCCCTACCTGTAGATAGATGTCTTTTCACACGTTTTGCTGAATGAAAACTATTCCACTGTATGTTACTTGAAGAAATGGCTATATAAAAATGTATTGTTTTGGTGCCTGTTTTGTGTAGATACAAATGACTGCTTGCTCTTTTAAAAGGAGAAAAATAGAAATGTGTGAGGGATATGGATTTTGCCAAAAATAAAAACAACTGTTACATAAAGATCTATCATTAATTAAAGATTTGAGGGTGTTTCTTTTTTTTGTACTGCTGTAAACAATGTGGAAGAAATATGTCCTCTATGAAATGATTGTTTCATGTGAATAAGCATTTACGTAACATTATTCAATTAGCATTATTACCACTAAGCACTTATTTAGCATTAATGTAACTAGTCAATAGCCTTTCTTAATAACCCTTTAGCCATTTAGTTTTGTTTGTTGTTTGCTAATTATTTTTGCTTTTGTAGATTATTTGAGAATAAAACATACAACTCAACATTCCACTGCTTTCCTTCCCTGAGAGACTAAAGTTACATTTTCTTATGTAATGACCAAAACATCAACTGCTGAAAGATATTTGACATGAATAAGATCAATCATTAACTACAGGACCCATTATGGCAGTGATGTACTCTACAAAATATCCAGCAGTTGTCAGTCTCTGGAATTATACATAGCCACATTCATATTGTTCATCAAGCTTATATTCAGGTTTCTGAATGACTTGAATCCAAAAATACAGCACAATGGGATAGTGTATCAGAACACACACTACATTTAGAGAAAGAGGGAAATGTAGTCCTGTCAGATAATTAACAGTGGCCAATCAGGGTGGTGGTCGCAATACAATTCTCAATGATCTTATGTCCTTTGGGAGAGAGGGGGGAGGTAACAGGTTTGCGTGCTGTGTGTTGTGTTGGCTCTACAGTTTCTGTCTGTGCTGTGTATTCCTGCTGTGGTGACCTGTCCTGTTAATGGGTCTATGTGTACACTCAGTTTAGAAAGAAAAGTGAAATGAAACCACAACTCAACACATGACATTGTCATCTTTATGAAACTGAAACTTATTTGCGGTACCTCCTGAGACCACACGAGGGCTCTGTTATAAAAGCAGGTCAAAACTCCCCACACAATGACAAAAGTAGTCTATTACGATCAAGATCATGGCTTAAACAAATACTTGTAACAATTGTCATTGTATGTCTTGATAAAGATTAGACAAAGAGTGGATGTGTGAACATGTTTGTAGTTCCATGTTTTGTGGTGAGTTTCAGGCCACTCTATGGGTGTCATAGGAGTGTGACTTTGGCTTTCAGCAAGAACACTTATTATTTATGTACTTGAAATTACTGTAAATGGGATGTGGTGCACAAAGGACAATGTTGGATTACATTTAGTCAAAGAGCACTAGGCCTATAGCCAAGAGAAGGGCTCTGCAACCCTGTTCCTGAAGAGATACCCTCCTGTAGGTTTTCACTCCAACCCTGTTCCTGGAAAGATACCCTCCTGTAGGTTTTCACTCCAATCTTTTTCCTGGAGAGCTACCCCCCTTTAGGTTTTTGTGCCCACCCTAATCTAGCACACCTGATTCTAATCGTAAACTTGTTGATAAACTGAATCAGGTTAGTCACAACTGGGATTGGATTGAAAACCTACAGGAGGGTAGCTCTCCGGGAACAGGGTTGGAGTGAAAACCTACAGGAGGGTATCTCTCCAGGAACAGGGTTGGAGTGTAAACCTACAGGAGGGTATCTCTCCAGGAACAGGGTTGGAGTGTAAACCTACAGGAGGGTATCTCTCCAGGAACAGGGTTGGAGTGTAAACCTGGACTAAAGTGTAATAAATTACACATGACTACATTGCGTAAAAACACTCAGAATATGGCATGTAGGCTTGTAGGCTACTTCTTTTCAGCAGGTTTGTGAGTTTGTATGCAAATGCCTCCTAATGCCACTGGTTGGCAATGTATTGCACAAGTATAGAGCCTTCAGAAAGTATTCACACCCCTGGCCCCTTTCCATATGTTGTTGTGTTACAGCCTGAATTCAACATGGATTAAAAAATAATAATTCCTCACCCATCTACACACAATACCCCATAATGACAAAGTGAAAACATGTTTTTAGATATTTTAGCAAATGTATTGAAAATTAAATGCAGAAATATCTCATTTACATAAGTATTCACACCCCTGAGTCAATACAAGAGCTTTGCACACATGGATTGTACAATATTTTAAAATTATTCTTCAAGCTCTGTCAAGTTGGTTGTTGATCATTGCTAGATAGCCATTTTCAAGTCTTGTCACAGATTTTCATGCCAATTTAAGCCACTTAGGAAAATCTTGGTAATCAACTCCAGTGTATATTTGGCCTTGCGTTTTAGGTTACTGTCCTGCTGAAAGGTGAACTTTTCCCCCAGTGTCTGTTGGAAAGCAGACTGAACCAGGTTTTCCTCTAGGATTGTGCTTAGCTCTATTCTGTTAATTTGTATTCTTTAAAAGAAACTCTCTAGTCTTTGCCAATGCCAGCCATACCCATAACATGATGCAGCCACCACTTTATTCAAAATGTAAAGTGTAGTTCTCAGCGATGTGTTTGATTTGCAAACACAATGCTTTGTATTCAGGACATAAAGTTCATTTCTTTGCCACATTTTTTTGCAGTTTTACTTTAGTGCCTTATTGCAAACAGGATGCATGTTTTGGAATATTTGTATTCTGTTTATTCTGTCCTTTACGTTAGTATTGTGGAGTAACTACAATGTTGTTGTGCCATCCTCAGTTTTCTCCTATCACAGCCATCACTCTGTAACTGTTTTAAAGTCACCATTGGCCTCATGGTGAAATCCCTGACTGGGTTTCCTCCTCTCCGTGAACTGAGTTAGGAAGGACGCCTTTATCTTTATAGTGAGTAGGTGTATTGATACACCATTCAAAGTGTAATAATAACTTCACCATGCTAAAATAGATATTCAAAGTCTGCTTTTCACCCATCTAGGAATAGGTGCTCTTCGTTACGAGGCATTGAAAAACCTCCCTGGTCTTTGTGTTTGAATCTGTTTGAAATTCAATGCTCAACTAAGGGACCATACATATAATTGTATGTGTGGGGTACAGAGATGAGGTCGTCATTCAACAATAAAAAACACTATTATTGCACACTGAGTGAGACCATGCAATTTATGTGATGGTTTACTCCTGAACGTATTTAGGCTTGGCATAACAAAGGGGTTGAGTACTTACTGACTCAATACATATTTATGAGATTGTAAAAATGTCTAAATAGATAATTCCACTTTGATATTATGTGGTATTGTGTGTAGGCCAGTGACACAAAATCTCAATTTAATCCATTTTAAATTCAGGCTGTAATAACAAAATGTGAATAAAGTCGAGGGGTTTGAATACTTTCTGACGGAACTTTTAGTTCTCACTGACACTGACCAAAGGCGCGCAATAATTAGCTATGCTTAGTTAGCCTACTTATAGTAACAGATAATTATGAAAACAAAGTAGACTGAGGGGTGGAAAAGTAAGTGCTGTATCTTTAAGAGACCGATCTATCCGATGCTTTGTTGTACAGAGGGGTCGGATGGGGGAAGGGCCCGAGCCGTGCATGATACAGACAAAACTTGCTTATGGCTCTCTCCGTCGATGGGGAACTGTGACAGGACGCAAAAGGAAAAGGGATCTTTCTCCTCACGACTGAAGCGTACGCACACTGTTGGGACCACAATGATATAATCACGAAAAAGGGGAAGACGGGAGGACAGCCGAAGTTGGACCGGCGGAGATGAGCGGGGCCGTGATTGCGGCGATATACCGAGGTGTTGTTCTGCTATTGTTGCGCTGCTCGCGTGTTCCAGTTGGATTTTGAGACGGTAAGACGAAGGGTACTAGAAGGGTGACCTAAAATAAAGGCTATGGCGATAGCTAACTGGGTTTGTCTGCGTTGAAATCAGCCATTCTTCCTTGGCCGAACAACTGCCCACCACCCTCGCCTTTAGGAAAATGTAGCACGGAATTCCTTGCCTCGCAGTGTATCCGCTCTCCCTTTCGCAACGAATGTTATTTTGTATTGCTTGTTACAAAACGAGCAGAATCTGGGCCCATGGAAATAAAGTTTATGGGTAGCTTGGGAAGGAAACATTCCATTTAGCTAATAGGATTTGATCCCTCAAACTGGCCTATCTATTCTATTTAAATGTGCCGCGGATTACAGTTAACCTGTGGATTTCCATGTATTATCTTCGTGAGAAAAGTGTTGTAAATGATGTAAATCGGTTTGTATATTCCCATACCAGTGTGTGATCAGCTGGAGTTGATTGGTGCACGTCTGTCATTTTCTCAGTCCAGCACCTGTAGGCCTACTGCACAAAATATGTAGCATCATAGCGAAGACTATTGCACAACATATTACCCTAATAACATAGGTTTAGGCCTACACCTAAACTCACCTAGCCATATTTCTAACAGTAAGGCAATATGCAAGTTTGACAGACCTTAGCCAAATAGATGATCAACTCCAGAGAATAGGTTTTCATGGGTTTTCCCCCTGTTCTGTAGGTATCCCTGTCTCTGTCTCGCCCAGGGCTGTGGAGATTGTTCTGAAAGGAAAAGGACAACAAACAGGGGAAGTGAACATGGCTGGGACCTCGGGCTTCTTTTCCAACGGACCCATTCAGTGGATTGAGAGTGACACCGAGATGAACAATCTTTACCGGGATCTGGAATTGGGGACCGTGTTGACTTTGTTTTACTCCAAAAAGTCCCAGCGACCTGAGAGAAGGACATTTCAGGTCAAACTTGAGACGAGGACAATTATCTGGACCCGAGGCACGGATAAAATAGAGGGAGAAAGTGAGTATGGCTCTCGCATTAGAAAACGTGCGCAATGCATAGGCTGCATGATATTCTGTTTCATCCAATGAATACAATTTAGGCCTATCTTTGTCCCAAAAATATTTGATCACACTGTCGTCACTGTCGCACAGAATATGTTCTGACAGGAGAATATGATGCCAAAGCGGTCTGTTTACCTGCTGTCATAAACAGGAATGTTTTTACAAAACAGCAAAGCTGCGAGACGCACGAGTGTCACACGATAACAAAACACTTGCCATGTCATTTTGTCCAGTAGCTTGTGATTAGACGTGTACAATTACGAAATTGCGTATTTGTTAGTACTATTATGAAGCAATTATGGGATTTGAAGCGTGTTCAGTGTTCAGATAATGGAAAAACCATGTCGCACGAGGCCAGAGCAAAGCCAAAAAGTGGGGCCTATAGCCTATTGAAACATCCTTATTTGGCCCCATTTGAACATGACCTACATATAATCTTGTCCCAGTGTTAAATAAAGTGTAGAAACGCATGCTGGATAGAAGTGTCAAATTCATCACAGGCCCTGTGTGTTTTCGTGAAGGGAGCCTTGTGCGTGCGCCCCTCACTCAGAACGGTCTCCCGGGTAGCAGGATGCCTCTCACACAGCTGTACTCTGCTCCGGATGCAGCCAAGGAGAAAGGAAAAAGGGTTTAAACGACCCCCCCCCCCACCATGTACCTATGGTTGTCCTTTGTTTGCTTAAATCCATACTTACAATAATAAAACGTTAATGTTATTGCTACATCCAACGACTGACTGGTTTACATGAGATTCAATGTGCACAGCGCATGACATTTTATTAAAACATGGATTTCAGGAAACTAATGAAGGCACGCAACAACAAACACAGCTAAACAGTTTTACATGGATTCATAGCAACTTTAAGGAGTCGGGGGTTAATTTAGGAAACTTTAGTCTTTGCTCAACTCCATGGAGGAGTTTCGGTACCTGACAACGTCGTCATATAATATCCTACTCTTTGCGAGTGAGACGATATTGGCGAATGCGTCTCCTTAAAAATAGAATGGATAGTTTTTACTGGAAGTGTGGGATCATTTGGGAAAGAATCAGTGCCATTTTAGTCTTCCGTCCTATCGATGACGGGGAGATCAGTGGGTCTCTCACATCACCACTGACTCAGCAGTTTTGATGCTTGCTGGTTGCCTCTGAGAGGAAATAAAGATGATGTCCAGTTACCTGCTGTATGTAGATAATTCTCCCTAGTAAATTATCAAATGTCACTTGAATTGAATACAAATCTAATTGTATTTGTCAAATGTCCCGAATACAACAGGTATAGACTTTACTGTGAAATGCTTACTTTACAGCCCTTTCCCAACAATGCAGAGTTAAAAAGTAAGAAAATAAATTACATTTACAAGGACTACCTGTACCTAGTCAACGTGTCAATACCTCCTTAGTGATTGGTGTGCTTTTGGTCCCCTGATAAACATTTGGCATATCATAAGTGATGTAGTAGTATTCAAATTGTAACTGGTGAACAGCAGTTCACTTATTTGATGTACACTGACCTCACAGGAGTGAAGGACTGGACTAACGGACATAACGTTTTGGTTGGTTCAGTAACCTGTCAAACCCTAACCCAGCCGCCTCACTGTTGCTTTCCCCACCCTCCCCGCCTACCCTTGACTGAATCTCAGGCGAAGACCACAGCTTAGGTCTAAGTGCACCGCGAAAATTCTAGACGGAACCGACAGAGAAATGTCAGTGTGGCCGAGACGGTCCTGTCCCAAACACACATCAAGCAGGTGACCACCTCATCTCAAACACACCAGGCCTGGTGTGTGTTTGCGCCTTTATCTAACCACAGTCATAGCTTGCATCAACACACAAACATCTGGGTTTTGGTGTAGTAGTAGACAGTATGTCTTTATACTCTCAGCCAGCCAGGAACATGCAGTAAGGTAAGCCTGTTTGACAAATCTAAACTCTTGTTTGAACAGGTGTTACTGGGATTTCTTAACATGGCACTTGTATGTTGTAAGACTTGCTGGTTTAGCAAGTGTCACTAAGACTAAAATCCCAGTGTTGGCAGAATGTAGTCCGAGCACTGGCACTTGCACTCAGTGTGATCTGAGAATGTGAACAACATAGGTTCTCATTTGTGCCGACAAGCCTGAAGGCAGAGAGAGAGAATCGAGACACGCAGGACCCAATTATTCCCCCAGATATCTAGATATCTCCATGCCCTTGTTTAGTAAGCACAAATCAGTCCCATTAGAATCCCACTATAGGAAAGAGGGTTTACGAGACATGGATAAAGGCGTTGATGAGGTGGCTACATCAGTGACGGCACACAACAGAATCCGAGACCCAGTAACTGCAGACATGCAGGCTGGCCTGGTTCCATTCTGTGTGGACCATGAGCTTCCTTTTGAACGTTATTGTAGCTGTCACATTGGATAAGATCTTCTGATAAGTGTAAATGTTGTGGTGAGATTCTGGCGAATACTCTTTTTTTGGGGGGAGTGGGAGATATTTAGACACACTGAAACTGTCTCAGATTTGAGAGAGAGGTGTGTCTGTTCCAGCAAAGGCACCTGCACACCTCTGTGGAAACTGTCAGTCAGTATATGAAGGCCAATGGCATGCCTTGAACTAGGATTTTCCATCCTTTCAGAAACACAAGTCTAATGAAAAAGGACAACCTCTGCAAGACCACAGTCAAATATAGCCTACATCATGGTTGACTGTGCATTGGCCAATTAGTTTGTTCAAAGTTCAACAGCTCTGCTCTAACACTTCAAAACAAACTACACTTCAGTGTAGTTTGTTGTTATTCTCCCATGCTTTCATCCTCAAATGTGCATATTATCCCTAAAGTCAACAAAGATAGTTGTGAGCCAATGAGAGAAAGGTTAATGGGGTAGAGGGAAGTAAAATGAAGAGCAAACAGGGAGAGACGTGTTGGTATGTTAGTCAGGATGCCTCCTCTCCTCTCCCTGTGTAAGGTCACACCTCTGGCCAGCTCTTATTTCCTGGAGCTTCACAATAACTCTGCAAATATTTAGACTGACTTACATGTTCTCTCGAATATCAACCTGTCAGATTGACTTAGTCTCAACGGAAGTCGGCTGCATAGATGCATGTGATGCAAAGTAGATGTGCGTTTTGTGTGTGAGAGATTCTTCGAGATGAAAGAAGGTGGGTACATACGCACACACAGGCGCACAGACAGTGTAGGCGGCAGAGCAGCACAGGATGTGTGGTTTAGGGCAGGAAGAGGAGCAGGAGCAGAGCTATGCTGTGTGTGTGTGACTATCTTAATGCCGAACTAACTGCACCAGGACAATCGGTGTACCTCAACACTGTCACTAACACAATCCCACTTTGCCACTGTCCGTGACTTCAACTCTCCATATGCTTTACAGCTCATTCTTCTGGCCAAATCAGAACTTGAGATGCACATTTCTACAGTAACTAGATGTCTTGCGCAAATCTCCCATTGACATGATTTATGACGAAGTTCAAGGTATGCAGTGTATGCCCTGAAACATGCACTGAATTGGGCTATTCAGGTTTCTGTTCCTTGGCTTTTGATCACCACCTGCAAGGCAGAAAAGGAAAGCTCCTGTTCTGTCTCCTCTGAGGCCCGGTCGGCCCTTATTGTGTGTGTGTGTGTGTGTGTGTGTGTGTGTGTGTGTGTGTGTGTGTGTGTGTGTGTGTGTGTGTGTGTGTGTGTGTCTTGAGGTTGTGGTCCTCTGAAGGTCTGTCCCTTGGCCAGTCTGTTGCAACAGTGTGGCTGGACTTAAGAGCAGTGTCTTAATATGTCATGCATTTGTAACACTCTGCTCTGCTTGACAATGTGCAAACTAAATGTGATTGGTGGATACAGTTTAGCTAACCTTAACAGACTGTTTCATGTTGGAGTGACTTGGCTGACCCCTGTATCTGTCCCCCCTCCAGTTGATATCCGAGAGATAAAGGAGATCCGAGCGGGCCAGAAGTCTCGGGACTTTGAGCGCTATGTGGAGGACTCTACAGCACGACTAGACCAGGCTCACTGCTTCGTCATCCTACACGGCACTGAGTTCCGCCTCAAAGCACTCAGCCTAGCAGGTAAATACTAAATACACAGCTTCCAAAGCCTTGCGTTTTGTCAGGTAGAGACGCACCCATACCATAATATGGAACTTGAATGTCAGGACTTTGACGCCTAACCTTTGACCCCTCTCCCCAGCGACGTCTGATGAGGAGATGACCATGTGGGTGAAGGGGCTGACCTGGCTGGTGGCAGACACACTCAAATCCCCCACCCCTTTACAGATAGAGAGGTACACCTTTATTCGGTTGGGTAGGCTGAGTGGGCATCACTTGATGGTACGTTGCAAATGGCTATCACAGCACTTTCGGTGTCGAAGACTCATTCTTCAATGTAACTCTTTTTTTTCACCCAGGTGGTTACGGAAGCAGTTTTATGCCGTAGATCGCAACAGAGAAGACAAGTAAGTTAAATAAATCAGTGCTTTTTTGTGGATATAAACTAAATACAGTACCATCGAAAAGTATTCAGACCCCTTGACTTTTTCCACATTTTGTTATGTTACAACCTTATTATAAAATGGATTAATATATTTATTTATACTCAGCAATCTACACACAATACCCCATAATGACCAAGTGAAACAGGTTTTCAGAATTTTTTTCAAATGTATAAAAAATGTAAAACAGAAATAGCTTTACACAAGTATTCAGACCATTTGCTATGAGCCTCGAAATTGAGCTCGGGTGTATGTTTCCATTGATCATCCTTGAGATCCTTGATTGGAGTCCACCTGTGTTAAATTCAATTGACTGGACATGATTTGGACAGGTACACACCTGTCTATGTAAGGTCCCACAGTTGACAGTGCAGGTCAGAGCAAAAACCAACCCATGAGATCAAAGGAATTGTCTGTAGAGCTCTGAGACAGGATTTTGTCAAGGCACATATCTGGGGAAGGGTAACAAAACATTTCTGCAGCATTGAAGGTCCCCAAGAACACAGTGGCCTCCATTATTTATAAATGAAGTTTGGAACCACCAAGACTCTTCCTAGAGCTGGCTAACTGGGCCAATTGAGCAATCGGGGAGAAGGGTCTTGGTCAGGGAGGCCAAAAGGCACCTAAAGACTCTCAGACCATGAGAAACAAGATTCTCTGGTCTGATGAAACCAAAAATTAACTCTTTGGCTGAATGCCAAGCGTCACATCTGGAGGAAACCTGGCACCATCCCTACGGTGAAGCTTGGTGGTGACAGCAACATGCTGTGGGGATGTTTTTCAGCAGCAGGGACTGGGAGACTAGTCAGGATTGAGGCAAAGTACAGAGATCCTTGATTAAAAACCTGGGTTCGGGACAAGTCTCTGAATGCCCAGCCAGAGCCCGGACTTAAACCCGATCTAACATCTCTGGAGAGACCTGAAAATAGCTGTGCAGCATCGCTCCCCATCCAACCTGACAGAGCTCGAGAGGATCAGCAGAGAAGAATGGGAGAGTCTCCCCAAATACAGATGGGCCAAGCTTGTAGCATCATACCCAAGAAGACTCTGGGTGTTTCAAAGTACTGAGTAAAGGGTCTGAATACTTATGTAAATATATTTCAATTTTTTATAAATGAGCAAAAATGCCAACCTGTTTTTGCTTTGTCATTCTGGGGTATTCAAATGAAATGGTATTAGTCACATGCGGTGAATTCAACAAGTGTTGACCTTACAGTGAAATGCTTACTTACGAGCCCCTAACTAACAATGCTGTTAAAAAAAATACAGATAAGAGATTAAAGTAACATTTAATTAAAGAGCAGCAGTAAAATAACCATAGTGAGATTATATACAGGGGGGTACCGATACATAGTCAATGTGCGCGGGGGCACCGGTTGGTTGAGGTAGTATGTACATGTAGGTAGTGCTATGCATAGTTACTTTAATAAATGACAACAGAGAGTAGCAGTGGTGTGGAGAGGGTGCAATGCAAATAGTCTGGGTAGCCATTTTACTAGCTGTTCAGGAGTCTTATGGCTGGGGGGTAGAAGCTGTTTAGAATCCTCTTGGACCTAGACTTGCCCATGCCAAATCTTTTCAGTCTCCTGAGGGGGAATAGGTTTTGTCGTGGCCTATTCACGACTGTCTTGGTGTGCTTGGACCATGTTAGTTTGTTGGTGATGTGGACACCAAGGAATTTGAAGCTCTCAACCTGCACCACTGTAGCCCTGTAGATGAGAATGGGGGTGTGCCTAGTCCTATTTTTCTCGTAGTCAACAATCATCTCCTTTGTCTTGATCACATTGAGGGAGAGGTTGTTGTCCTGGCACCACACGGTCAGGTCTGACCACCTCCCTATAGGCTGTCTCGTCGTTGTCGGTGATCAGGAATGAGCACACTGTGTCATTGGCAAACTTAATGATGGTGTTGGAGTCGTGCCTGGCCGTGCAGTCATGAGTGAACAGGAGGGGACTGTGCACGCACCCATGAGGGGCCCCTGTATTGAGGATCAGCGTGGCAGATGTTGTTACCTACCTTCACCACCTGGGGGTGGCACGTCAGGAAGTCCAGGATCCAGTTGCAGAGGGAGGTGTTTAGTCCCAGGGTCCTTAGCTTATTGATGAGCTTTGAGGGCGCTGGTGTTGAACACTGAGCTGTAGTCAATGAATAACATTCTCACATAGGTGTTCCTTTTGTCCAGGTGGGAAAGGGCAGTGTGGAGTGCAATAGAGATTGCATCATCTGTGGATCTGTTGCGGCGGTTCACAAATTGGAGTGGGTAGGCAGGGTTTCTGGGATGAAACCAGCCTTTCAAAGCACTTCATGGCTACTGATGTGAGTGCTACGGGTCGGTAGTCATTTATCCAGGTTACCTTGGTGTTCTTGGGCACAGGCACTATGGTGGTCTGTTTAAAACATGTTAGTATTACAGACTCGGAGAGGTTGAAAATGTCAGTGAAGACACTTGCCATTTGGTCAGCGCATGCTCGCAGTACACGTCCTGGTAATCCGTCTGGCCCTGCGGCCTTGTGAATGTTGACCTGTTTAAAGGTCTTACTCACATCTGCTGCGTAGAGCGTGATCACACAGTCTTCTGGGAACAGCTGGTGCTCTCATGCATGTTTCAGTTTTATTTGCCTCAATGCGAGCATAGAAGTAGTTTAGCTCGCCTGGTTGGCTTGTGTAGCTGGGCAGCTCTCAGCTGTGCTTTCCTTTTGTAGCCTGTAATGGTTTGCAAGCCCTGCCACATCCAACGAGTGTCAGGGCCGGTGTAGTACAATCTCAGTCCTGTATTGACGCTTTGCCTGTTTGATGGTTCGTCGGAGGGCATAGCGGGATTTCTTATAAGCTTCCGGGTTAGAGTCCTGCTTCTTGAAAGCTGCAGCTCTAGCCTTTAGCTCAGTGCGGATGCTGCCTGTAACCCCAACCAGAAGCCATGGATATGTATGTACGGTCACTGTGGGGACGACGTCGTCGATGCACTTATTGATGAAGCCAATGACTGATGTGGTGTTCTCCTCAATGCCATCGGAGGAATCCCGGGAACAAATTTCAGTCAGTGCTAGCAAAAAAGTCCTGTAGCTTAGCATCTGTTTCATCAGACCACTTTTTTATTAATCTAATTTTCACTTGTAAGCAGGAATCAGGAGAATAGAATGGTCTAATTTGCCAATTGGAGGGCAAGGGAGAGCTCTGTATGAGTTTCTGTGTGTGGAGTATAAGTGGTTCAGAGTTCTGTTTCCTCTGGTTGCACATTTAACATGCTGATATAAATTTGGTAAAATGGATTTAAGTTTCCCTGTTTTAAAGTCCCCGGCTACTAGGAGCGCTGCCTCTGGGTGAGCGTTTTCTTGTTTGCTTATGGCGGAATACAGCTCATTCAATGCTGTCTTAGTGCCAGCCTCTGACTGTGGTGGTATGTAAACTGCTTTGGAGAATACAGATAACCTGTAGACAACACTACCTACCGAGAGAGTTTATCATGAGATACTCTACCTCCTTCTTCTACTTCTACTTCCTTAGATATCGTGCACCAGCTGTTATTTACAAAAATACATAGTCCGCCGCTCCTTGTGTGTATTGTGTGTAGATTGATGAAAAACAACAATTTAATACCTTTTATAATACGGCTGTAACCTAACAAAATGTGAATTAAGTCGAGGGTTCTGAATACTTTCTCAAGGCACTGTAAATGATTGAAAAAGCATTGCATCAGCTTGAAGATAATGGAGAGCAATAATGCTTTTCTTTCAGAGACTTGGTACATTTGGGTTAGTGTATTATCAATAATTTAGACCAGTATGACTAGCTACCTGCTGTAGCAAATAGCAGTATAGGCCAGCCAGAGGCATTTTGGACAGACTAGGGATGAAAGTAAAACCAAACAATGCATGCGGAAAGTATTATTTTTCCACATTTTGTTACGTTACAGCTTTATTCTAAAATTGATACAATTGTTATTTTTTTCTCATCCATCTACACAATAACCCATAATGACAAAACAAAAATACGTTTTTAGAAATGTTTGCAATTTAAAAAATAAACAACGTAATAACATTTCCATAAGTATTCAGGCCCTGTACTCAGTACTTTGTTGAAGGACCTTTGGCAGCGATTAAAGCCTCGAGTCTTCATTGGTTGTGACGCTACAAGCTGGGCACACGTGTATTTGGAGAGTCTCTCCCGTTCTTCTCTGCAGATCCTCTCAAGCTCTGTCAGGTTGGATGGGGAGCGTCGCTGCACAGCTATTTTCAAGTCTCCAGAATTGTTAAATCGGGTTCAAGTCCAGGCTCTGGCTGGGCCACTCGGGGACATTCAGAGACATGTTCCCGAAGCCACTCCTGTGTTGTTTTGGCTGTGTGCTTAGAGTTGTTGTCCTGTTGGAAGCTGAACCTTCGCCCCAGTCTGAGAACCTGCTCCAGCGTGCTCAGGACTTCATCAAGGATCTCTCTCTGTACTTTGCTCCGATCATCTTTCCCTCAATCGTGACTAGTCCCCCAGTCCCTGCCGCTGAAAAACATCCCCACAGCATGATGCTGCCACCACCATGCTTCACCGTAGGGATGGTGCCAGGTTTCCTTCAGATGTGACGCTTGGCATTCAGGCCAAATAGTTCAATCTTGGTTTCATCAGACCAGAGAATCTTGTTTCTCATGGTCTGAGAGTCCTTCAGGTGCCTTTTGGCAAACTCCAAACGGGCTGTCATGTGCCTTTTTACTGAGGAGTGGCTTCCGTCTGGCCACTCTACCAGAAAGGCCTGATTGGTGGTGCTGCAGAGATGGTTGTTCTTCTGGAAGTTTTTCCCACTTCCACAGAGGAGCTCTGTCAGAGTGACCATCTGGGTCTTGGTCACCTCCCTGACTAAGGTCCTTCTCCACCGATTGCTCAGTTTGGCCAGCCGGCCAACTCTAGGAAGAGTCTTGGTGGTTCCACACTTCCATTGAAGAATGATAGAGGCCACTGTGTTCTTGGGGACCTTCAATGCTGCAGAAATGTTTTAGTATCCTTCCCCAGATCTGTGCCTCAACACAATCCTGTCTCAGAGCTCTATGGACAATTCCTTCGACCTCATGGCTTGGTTTTTGCTCTAACATTTACTGTCAACTGTGGGACCTTATATAGACAGGTGTGTGCCTTTCCAAATAATTTCCAATCAATTGAATTTACTACAGGTGGACTCCAATCAAGTTGTAGAAACATCTCAAGGATGATCAATGGAGACTGGATTCACCTGAGCTCAATTTCGAGTCTCATAGCAAAGGGTCTGAATACTTGTGTGAATACTTGTGTAAATAAGTGTTTTCTGTTTCATTTGTAATAAATGTGCAACATTTTCTAAAAACCTGTTTTCGCTTTGTCATTATGGGGTATTGTGTGAAGATTGATGAGGAAATGTTTTTATTTAATCAGTTTTAGAATAAGGATGTAACGTAACAAAATGTGGAAAAAGGGAAGGGGTCTGTATACTTTCCAAATGTACTGTATGCACAATTAGGGAATGAGCACAGCTTAATAGTTTTTGAAGAAGCTTCCTACCAGCTCTGGTTGGTGTGTGTACGTGATGTGGAGGTGTGAAGGAACTAACCTTTCAGCCACAGACCTGCACAGCTTCCTGGTGTTTGTGTGTGTGTGAGCACCCCCCCCTCCCCATTCAGAAGCAGCTTCCTCTAAGTAGTCCTGAGGTGAAGTCACGACATGGTACTCTTCCAGAAGTGTGTGTGTGAACATCTTCATTTGTGTGTTTGGCGTTGTGTGTATTTTAGGATATCCTGTAAGGATCTGAAGAGCATGCTGTGCCAGGTTAACTACAGGGTCCCCAACATGAAGTTCCTCAGAGAGAAACTTCCGGTAACATCCTCACACTCATCACATTTCCCTAATACCCCCTCCCCACCAGTGTGTGTGTTTCCAGTGTCATCCTAACCCTGTGGCAACATTGCCCCCTCTCCTCTCACTCTTTCTCTCAGGACTCGGAGTTGAGGAATGGAGACGTGTCCTTCAGCCAGTTTTCCCAGCTCTATCGCAGCCTGATGTTTGACGCCCAGAAAGCTGTAAGTCATCTTCAGCCATATCTCTCACCCCCTCTCTCTGTCTGTCTGCTTCTCAAATGGCTCCCGAATCAAGAGGCCTGTTAAAACCCACAGAGCCTCTGGTAGGAACCGTTAGGCCCAGCAGGCAGGCAGACAGACGGGAGCTGTCTTGTCATACTGAAACGACAAGGTTTATTGTGTTAAATAATTTTCTTTACTTTTGTCTTTCAGATGGAGATTCCTTTTCTACAGAGGTAGATACTCACACACCCAGCCTGAGCATCATGTTATACTGTAGATGTGAGTTGTGTAACACCTCTCTCCCTCTGTCAGGTTCATTGAGAGACCAGAGCAGAAGATCTTACTAGAAGACTTCAAGACTTTCCTTCTGGAGGCCCAGAAGGTATACTGGATGATATAGATGATAATGCTATCTAAGTTCCTAGGGATTCGGTACAACACAACGCTTGACTTGTCGTACACTTTAGTAACTAGTTATTTTTTAAAGGTGTTACGTGTTAATACACAAGGAAATCAAATGACCTGAATAACGCAATGTGTTGTGTGTGTTCGTAGGAGCTGTGGGCCACTGACAACAATAAGGTGCAGGAGTTTATGTTTGGGTACCTGAAGGACCCACTGAGGGAGGTGGAACAACCCTTCTTCCACCAAGATGAGGTACCTTCTCACTCTTAAGCTTGTCCCCTAGCCTCTGAAATCCCAGAACTAGAGAACATTGTTAACAACCCGTCTAACTAGGGATACACACCCCCTCCTCTCTTTCTCACTCCTAGGCAATAAAATAAAAGTACCACTATGATTAACCATTTTCATGTTACACAGTGGTGAGAGTACATCCAACAGACATTGCTCGTCCTAATATTTATATATTTCTTAATTCCATTATTTTACTTGTAGATTAGTGTGTATTGTTGTGAATTGTTAGATACTACTGCACTATTGGAGCTAGGAACACAATCATTTCACTACACCCGCAATAACATCTGCTAAATATGTGTATGTGACCAATAAAATTTCATTTCACATTATATAACTTAATTTGGAATAGAACACCCACATCTTGCTGGTGACATGAATGTGCCTGAGTTCTGTGGAAATGAGACATTAGTTATTGTCAAACTTGTCTGACAAAGGAAGTGCCTCTAGTGTCTACCTACAGGATGGTACACTTCATATGTCTGGGCCTGTGATTAGTAGAAAACTCTGACTTTCAGTTGAACACAATCACAAAGGGTGCCTGGTTTTCACATGGTAGTGCTCTTCATTGGACTGTCTCTTTGTATTCATCAGAACCCCAATATTGATTGCGTGTCTTCCCTCCCCCCTCGGTCTAGTTCCTGACATACCTATTTTCCAAAGAGAACACCGTCTGGGACTCAGCCCTGGACCAGGTGTGTCCTGAAGACATGAACAACCCCCTGTCTCATTACTGGATATCCTCATCTCATAACACGTAAGAACAGAGGGAGTGGGGGGGGAGAATGGATTACTGTATTTGAAATCAGTGTTGTGCTAATGCTGGCTTCACATGAATGGTAAGAGAGAAAGCAGAGTTTCCCAGACATTTTTCCCTAGTCCAAGGGGATTTGTGTTCTACAGTTCTGATGTATATCAGATTAAATTGGTATTATCTAACAATTCCTTTTTAACAATGAGAACTGGGCTTTGATTGTGTAGGAAAATGTCATTTTCCTCGCATTGAAAACATGGTGAGAAGAGGTTAATGTGATAACCTTTTGTGTTGGCTGTGAAACAATACTCCTGGAAGTGAGGAATGAAAATGTCCATGTTGCTTTGATAAAGTCTGAATTGCCTGGCTAAGTGAGAAAGGGGTGTTTACGCTAACCAACAAACACAGAAATACCTTTTTGATTCTGTATTCAATGTTTCACTACTGACATGGAAGAGGATGTGAAGAACACAGGATGAAGGGAAAGGAGGCTTCTGTAGACTATCTGATGTCGTGTGTGTGTTTGTAGCTACCTGACAGGTGACCAGTTTTCTAGTGAGTCGTCCCTGGAAGCGTACGCACGCTGTCTGAGGATGGGCTGCCGCTGCATCGAGTGTGAGTTTATTATATATACACACACACACCTAACTCTGCATAACCCACTTTCTTTCAGACCTAAAGCCACTCTTCTCCACAATATCTGCATGACTGCATGACAAACACACTTCGTATACTGTATCACTGCACTGGTAGTGAGGGAACACTGTTCAGACCGGTTTCTAAAGGATCTGACTATTTTTAGAGATGGTCGTACTGCACTGCTGCTCCATTCAGAAAGGCACATATGACACTTTAATATTTAATCTTGATTTAAACCAGGAAGTCCCTTTTTTTAATGTGTGTTATATACACACACACACACACACAGGGCCTTTAGAAAGTATTCAGACATCTTGACTTTTTCCACATTTTGTTACAGCCTGAATTTAAAATGGATAAAGTTGAGATGTTGTCACTGGCCTACATAATACCCCATAATGTCAAAGTGGAATTATTATTTAACAAATTAATTAAATGAAAACATTAAATGTCTTGGGTCAGTAAGTATTAAACCCCTTTATGGCAAGCCTGAATAAAATAAAAAGTCACAAAATAAGTTACATGGACTCACTCTGTGTGCAATAATAGTGTTTAACATGATTTTTGAATGGCTACCTCATCTCTAACTTACACATTCAGTTATCGGTACGGTCCCTTTGTCAAACATTGAATTTCCTAATGCCTCGCAAAGAATGGCACCTATTGGTAGATGAGTCCAAATTTAAAAAGCAGATGTTGAATATCCCTTTTGAGCATGGCAAAGTTATTTAATGACACTTTGGATGGTGTATCAATACACCCAGTCACTACAAAGATAGTCATTCTTAACTCAGTTGCCGGGGAGGAAGGAAACTGCTCAGGGATTTCACCAAAAGGCCAATGGTGACTTTAAAACAGTTACATGGCTGTGATGGGAGAAACCTGAGGATGGCTCAACATTGTAGTTACTCCACAATACTAACGTAAAGGAGGCCTGTACAGAATAAAAATATTACAAAACATGCATCCTGTTTGCAATAAGGCACTAAAGTACAACAGAAGAAAGGAATATTTTTTTAAAAACTTTGTTTGGTGCAAATCCAACACAACACATCACTGAGTACCACTCTTCATATTTTCAAGCATAAGGTAGTGGCTGCATTATGTTATGGGTATGCTTGTCATTGGCAAGGACTATTTATTTTTTGCATAAAAGAAACTGAATAGTTAAGCACCGGCAATATCCTAGAGGAAACATGGTTGTCTGTTTTCCAACAGACAGTTGGAGAAAATTCACCTTTCACCAGGATAATAACTTAAACACAAGTTTACATACACAAAGTTGACTGTGCCTTTTAAACAGCTTGGAAAATAGAAGCTTCTGATATCCAATTGACTCAAATTGTCAATTAGCCTAAATTTCAAGGCCTACCTTCAAACTCAGTCCCTCTTTGCTTGACATCATGGGAAAATCAAAATAAATCAGCCAAGACCTCAGAAAATAATTTGTAGACCTCCACAGGTCTGGTTCATCCTTGGGAGCAATTTCCAAATGCCTGAAGGTACCATGTTCATCTGTACAAACAATAGTATGCAAGTATAAACACCATGGGGCCACGCAGCCGTCATACCGCTCAGGAAGGAGACGTGTTCTGTCTCCTAAAGATGAATGTACTTTGGTGCGAAAAGTGCAAATCAATCCCAGAACAACAGCAAGGGACCTTGTGAAGATGCGGGTACAAAAGTATCTATGTCCACAGTAAAACGAGTCCGATATCGACATAACCTGAAAGGCCACTCAGCAAGGAAGAAGCCAAAACTGCCATAAAAAAGCCAGACTACAGTTTGCAACTGCATATGGGGACAAAGATTGTGCTTTTTGGAGAAATGTCCTCTGGTCTGATAAAACAAAAATAGAACTGTTTGGCCATAATGACCATCGTTATGTTTGGAGGAAAAGGGGGAGGCTTGCAAGCCGAAGAACACCATCCCAACCGTGAAGCATGGGGGTGGCAGCATCAGGTTGTGGGGGTGCTTTGCTGCAGGAGGGACTGGAGCACTTCACAAGATAGATGGCATCACGAGGGAGGAAAATATATGGATATATTGAAGCACCATCTCAAACATCAGTCAAGAAGTTAATGCTTGGTTGCAAATGGGTCTTCCAAATGGAGGATGACACCAAGCATACTTCCAAAGTTGTGGCATAATGGTTTAAGGACAACAAAGTCAAGGTATTGGAGTGGCCATCACAAAGCCCTGACCTCAAACCTATAGAAAATTTCCGGGCAGAACTGAAAAAGTGTGTGTGAGCAAGGATGCCTACAAACTTGACTCAGTTACACCAGCTCTGTCAGGAGGAATGGGTCAAAATTCACCCAACAAGTTTTTCACTCTTGGTATTCTGTCAACCAGCTTCATGAGGTAGTCACCTGGAATGCATTTCAATTAGCAAGTGTGGTTTGTTAATTTGTGGAATTTCTTCCTTAATGCGTTTGAGCCAATCAGTTGTTTTGTGACAAAGTAGGGCCATCTTGTCTATACCACCCCTATTTGGTAAAAGACCAAGTCCATATTATGGCAAGAACAGCTCAAATAAGCAAAGAGAGGTGACGGTCCATTACTTTAAGACATGAAGGTCAGTCATTGCAGAACATTTCAAGAACTTTGAAAGTTTATTTTGAGTGCGGTTGCAAAACCCATCAAGCGCTATGATGAAACCAGCTCTCATGTGGACCGCCACAGGAAACGAAGAGTTACCTCTGCTGCAGAGGATAAGTTCATTCGTTACCAGCCTCAGAAGCATTTATTTGGGCTGCAATTTAAGTGTTCAAGTAACAGACACATCTCAACATCAACTGTTCAGTGGAGACTGCGTGAATCAGGCCTCATGGTGGAATTGCGGCAGAGAAACCACTACTGAAGGATACCAAGAAGGAGGAAGAGACTTGCTTGGGCCAAGAAACATGAACAATTGACATTTAGACTGGTGGAAATCTGTCATTTGGTCTGATCAGTGTCTTTGTGAGACGTGTTGTAGGTGAACGGATGATCTCTGTATGTGAAGTTCCCACCATGAAGCATGGAGGAGGAGGTTTGATGGTGTGGGGAGGCTTTGCTGGTGACACCGTCTGTGATTTATTTTAGAATTCAAGGTGCACTTAACCAGCATGGCTACCACATGTTTCTGCAGCAATATGCCATCCCATCTGGTTTGGGCTTAGTGGGACTGTCATTTATTTTTCAACAGGACAACGACCCCGCACACCTCCAGGGCTATTTGTCCAAGAAGGAGAGTGATGGTGTGCTGCATCAGGTGACCTGGCCTTCACAACCTCAACCCAATTGAGATGGTTTGGAATGAGTTGGACTGCAGAGTGAAGGAAAAGCAGCCAACAAGTGCTCATCATTTGTGGGATCTCTTTCGAGACTGTTGGAAAAGCATTCCAGGTGAAGCTGGTTGAGAGAATGCGAAGACTGTGCGAAGCTGTTAAGGCAAAGATTAGTTACTTTTTGAATAATCAAAAATCTATTTTGATTTAACACTTTTTTTTGGTTACATGATTACATGTGTTCATAGTTTTGATGTCATCACTATTATTATACAATGTCGAAAATAGTACAAATAAAGAAGAACCCTTGAATGAGTAGGTGTCCAAACCTTTGGGGGTGTGTGTGTAAATGGATGGATAGATAGATGAGTTGCCTACCAAGAAGACAGTGAATGTTCCTGAGCTGCCAAGTTTTACTTAAATCTGCTTAAATCTATGTCAAGACTTGGAAAAGCGGTGTAGCAATGATCAACAACCAACTTGACGGAGCTTGAATAATTTTTCTAATAATAATGGGCAATTATTGTACAATCCAGGTGTGTAGAACTCAGACATACCCAGAAAGACTCATAGCTGTCATTGCTGCAAAATGTGACAAATTCAAACTTTTCAAGTGTTTTACTTTTTTTTTTTTTACCTGTATTGACTCAGGTTGTGAATACTAATGTAAATAAGGTATTTCTGTATTTCATTTTCAATAAATTTGCTAAAATCATGTTTTCACTTTGTTATTATGGGTTATTGTTTGTAGCTGGTTGAGAGAAATAAAGAAGGTATTTTATGAATTTGGAATTCCGGCTGTACCAAGTGGTATGAATACTTTCTGAAGGAACTGGATGCTGTCCCTTCCTCTCTTTGAAAATGATTTATTCAATGACAATCACATTTTTTGATCCTATATCTTTAATTTTGAGGCTGGTTGTGGAGGCCTAGTCTAAGCATACTACACATAAAACCATGGCCAACCGTAGTCTGCTTATCCTGGGATTGTGTAGCTGCCCTTGTAAATGAAAAATAAACCAACTATAGTTTGTGTACTCAACAGGTTAACTAACGTGGTTAAAGCCTACTACTCCCTACATACCCTTTTAACAGACACCCACTCAACTCACCAAATATGCAGACCAGACATCTCTACTATGCCATTAAAAAAAGTTTGTGTGTTGGCAGTGGACTGTTGGGATGGTCCAGATGGAATGCCTGTCATCTACCATGGACACACCCTCACCACCAAGATTAAGTTCTGTGATGTCCTGGCGACCATCAAGGAACACGCCTTTGTGACGTCTGAGTGAGTCTCCATGTGCTCACAGTCTTTGTGTTTTGTATGCTTGAGTGATACTCAGTAATCTACTGTCCTCTAAAGAGAACATGACATTTAAATGAGAAGTTCACAAAGGGGGGGCCTTTCCAAGACGCCTTTCACCTTGGACGTGCTGTTGACCATTGACCCCTCTCCCCTTCTTACTCCTTCCCCAGCTACCCCATCATCCTGTCCATAGAGGATCACTGCAGCATTGTCCAGCAGAGGAACATGGCTACCTACTTTAAGAAGGTCTTTGGAGAAATGCTGCTTACCAAGGCTGTGGACATCGCCGCCGACGGATTGCCCTCACCCAATCAGCTTAAGAGGAAGATCCTCATCAAGGTCAGAGGTCATGTGGATTTGGAATTAAAGATGTTTGTGTTGTCATTTTAATGTACTCGTGGATCAGAGCATCTACTAAAGGTCTTTATAAACCAACTGCGGTCTCATCACTCTTCCTCTCCCTGTCTTGTGCAGCATAAGAAGCTAGCAGAGGGCAGTGCCTATGAGGAGGTGTCCACCTCTACTCCCTACTCTGAGAATGACATCAGCAACTCCATCAAGAATGGCATTCTCTTCCTGGAGGACCCCATCAACCATGTGATGATAACTTTTTTTCTATCTATCTACAGTGAGCTCCAAAAGTAGTTGGACAGTGACACATGTTGTTTTGACTCTGTACTCCAGCACTTGGGATTTTAAATGATACAATGACTGAGGTTAAAGTGCAGACTTGCAGACTCCAAACTGCCTCTGGAAGCAACGTCAGCACAAGAACTGTTTGGTGGAGGAGGAATAATGGGGATCTGGGGATGTTTTTCATGGTTCTGGCTGAGACCTTCACTAATGCTCTTGTGCCTAAATGGAAGCAAGTTCCCGCAGCAGTGTTTGAACATCTAGTGGAAAGCCTTCCCAGAAGAGTGGAGGCTGTTATAGCAGCAAAGGGGGGACCAACCCCATATTAATAAGGACGATGTCTGCGCCCTGGCGGAAATCTAATTAACATAGTAAAATAAGCATAGTAAAATCTCCATAAATGTCACTTTAAGCTAGAGATCAGTTTTTTTTTACGTGTCAATCCACTGCATCTGCATATGTCGCACTTCCCCTGCTGAGGTGGAAGGTGGCAGAGGTAGAGCAGTGTTTGTCAGACCATGAGACATCCCATCTGTGGTAAAAGGTGACAGAGCTAGAGCAGTATTTGTCAGACCATGAGACATCCCAAAAATTGGTCTTCTCACAAAATCATCTTTAGCGTCTGACTGGTTTGGCCTACAGAACTATTATGACCCCTCTATGGAAAGATGACTCTCACGAACAGTGTTTTGCTCCACGGCCTTCACAAGTGTCGAGACTCGTCTGACGTTGGTACAGCTGATCTGCCAACTTGTGTCAGTAGCGTCCAAACCTTTTGGGTTACACACTCTCACAAACATGTACATGTTGGATATTTTGCTCTAGGATGCCCACAGGCCTCAAGACTCACCTGAAGGTCCCCGGGTACCAGTTGAAAAAATGTATGGATGTACACTACCGTTCAAAAGTTTAGGGTCACTTAGAAATGTCCTTGTTTTTGTTTATTTTTAAGAAAAGCACATTTTGCTATTGTTAGCACAGCTGGCCTTCTTTATACTAGTTGAGTATCTGGAGCATCAGCATTTGAAGGTTTGATTACAGGCTCAAAATGTCCTCTTGCTCAGTTGTGTACTGGGGCCTCCCACTACTCTTTCTATTCTGGTTAGAGCAAGTTTGTGCTTTTCTGTGAAGGGAGTAGTACACAGCGTTGTACGAGATCTTCAGTTTCTTGTCAATTACTCGCCTTCATTTCTCAGAATAACAATAGACTGATGAGTTTCAGAAGAAAGTTCTTTGTTTCTGGCCATTTTGAGCCTGTAATCGAACCCACAAATGCTGATGCTCCAGATACTCAACTAGTCGAAAGAAGGCCAGTGTTATTGCAGCTTTAATCAGGACAACATTTTTCAGCTGTGCTAACATAATTGCAAAAGTTAACTGACTTACCTAGTTAGATAAAAAGGTTCAAGCATATGTTTTATCCTTTTTATTTAACTAGGTAAGATAGTTAAGAATAAATTATTATTTACAATGAACTGCCTTGTTCGGGGCAGAACGACAGATTTCTACCTTGTCAGCTCGGGGATTTGATCCAGCAACCTTGCGGTTACTGGCCCAACGCTCTAACCACTAGGCTACCTGCTACCCTTAAATAGATATTCCATAAACAATCTGCTGTTTCCAGCTACAATAGTCATTTACAACATTAACAATGTCTATACTGTATTTCTGATCAATTTGATGTTAATTTAATGGACAAAGAATTAGCTTTTCTTTCAATGGCAAGGACATTTCTAAGTGGCCCCAAACTTTTGAACGGTAGTGGTTGAATACATGTAAAAAAAAAAAATGTATAAAAGATATAGGAGAGACACTTCAGCACAAACTTTTGATATCTGTTCCATGTAGTGAATCTGGTTTTCAGTGTGTTACATTTTTCTTTGATACTTCAGGGGATCTTAAACTCCAATAGCTAAATGATCCTTGGTATGACCTTAAAACAATTCCATATAGTTTAGTAGAACCCCCTCTTATTGTAAATAAGAATATAATATATTTCTAAACTCTTCTATGTTTAATGTAGTTCCGTGTAGCTCAGTTGGTAGAGCATGGTGCTTGTGGATGGATGCTACCATGATTACAGATAGTTCTGAAGGAATTGTGAAAAAGTTAGACGCTCAAATATTGTACCCCCAAGACATACTGACGTATCACCTTTACGATCAAATCTGATTAATAAGCATTTTAGTTTTTTTCTCATGTTATTTATGCCTCTAACTTTCTCACTCATCATGATTCATTCAGAATGATCTGTAATCATGGTAGCTTCCACATTAATGTAGCAGTGTTTAGAAACATATTTTTATTTACAATAACAGTGAATCCAAAATGACACAATACGTTATTTACCATCAATTTCTATTGTGCACAAAATAATCTGAAACGCAACCAAAACATTGGGGGGGGGGGGGGGGGGGGGGTGTCTATGTACAAAAAGTGTTTGAAAAAGTTTCACAAGATGTGGATAAAAAAAACCTCAAATTAAAGCTGACTTTAACCTTATAGTCACTGTACAGAGCCAAAACAACAACCAATGTCACTGTCCCAATATTTGTGTAGCTCACTGTACATGCCTTGGTTGTATGGTCCATAGCTCTTGTCACTGTTACCTTTTTTTAAGCACCTTTTTCTAACTCAAACACCATCTCCCCCTCTCTCTGCAGGAGTGGTACCCTCACTTCTTTGTCCTGACCAGCAGTAAGATCTACTACTCGGAGGAGACATCTAACAACCAAGGCAACGAGGATGAGGAGGAGCACAGAGAGGTAAGGCATTGCGGGGGGGTGGGGGGGGGGAGTCGGGGGTGCAAATAAATAGGCTGAATCATGTCTGCATTTACCCCATTGGGCTAATCATTAGCCAGATCTCATGTGTTCTCTTAACTAGTTATCATATTGATTCATTTATGTCCCAAGAAACTTGCATCAACACGGAATAAAATCTAGGCCTACGTGTTAATTTTTCCCCCAACATGTTATCTGGTTTCCACTACTCTTGCTCAACCAAAAATATTATCTCATCACAATTTAAGTCATTCAAATAAATCATTTTTAGGTAGTGAGGCGTTGTACCTCAAGTCAACCTACAATTGACCGGTGTTACATTTAGCCCCACTCTCCCCTATGCACTCACTGAATTGCTGAGCATAACATGCTTAACCATGCTTCTGCTAAAAACCATGGGTTTGAAATGGTGCAGTTTGTGCATATTTAGGAGTTGAGAAATAAATGAAGTAGGAATGGAAAGCTGGGATTCCCCTCTTTTTAACAAAAGCCATTAAAACTGCTGTTTTCGCAATTGCAATAATTGTTGTGCATTGACTGCTTGTCAGAATGCATGTTTCCCTTCCTATGGCACTTATAACATGAATGAGCCACGGAGAGGAATATTTATCTAGCATAGAACACAACAACAAGCCGACTAGGTAAAGAAACTTCTACTCTGGGGTTGTTATTTTTTTCTATGAATGACTTGTTTTGTTTGCAGATAAATTACATGTGGAATGTTCTAGGCAAAATGCTCCTCAACATAGTTTCATGTTCCATATTTTTTATTGTGTAGAGGCAATTATTTTGCAGTGGCGCATCACCACAGCAAAATAAAGCCAGCAGACACTCTGCGGTACATACAGGACAGAACATCACTTTATGGTGCTTAATGCCATAGGACAGGGTTTCCCCAACTCTGTCCTCGGGACTCCAAGGGGTGCACGTTTTAGATTTTTGGCCTAGTACTACACAACTGATTCAACTAATTATCCAGCTTTGATAATTTGAATCAGCTGTGTAGTGTTGGGGTAAAAAAAAAATGTGCACCCCTCGAGGTCCCCAGGACCAAGTTTGGGGAAACGCTGCCATAGGAGTTCCAACATTAAACTCTAGCACTCTCTGTCTTTCTAGGTCTCTAACGGTATGGACCAACATATAGCAGAGAAGTGGTTCCATGGGAAGCTGGGTGCTGGTCGCGACGGGAGACAGATAGCTGAGCGGCTGCTGTCGGAGTACTGTCTTGAGACGGGCGCTCCCGACGGGTCCTTCCTGGTCCGGGAGAGTGAGACGTTCGTAGGAGACTACACCTTGTCCTTCTGGTAAATCTCCCCTACTGTACCCCCACCCTCTACTAACTCCCTTCTCCTCGCCTTTGTTCCTAGCTCACTCTGAACCTGCCTCACCCCACTCCTCATCCCTGTTCCTAGCACACTTACCTAACCCCCCTTCTCATGACCCTCTGTCTCCTCACCCACCTCATTGCTTGCATCACATAGTTCAGATAATACTTGTGCTGTATGTTCTTGAGGGCTAGCCCCCAAATCTACGGTGCCCATAGGTTTGCTACACTGCTATACCTTGGACCTGAACAGTCAATCAATCCAAATTGTTGTCCTATTGATTTTCTGTAGTAGCCAGTCACAGTGTAGGCTAGGCTGCTGGTCTCTCTGCTAATGCATGGGACATGGCTGAGTAACTGGGATCATCTCATTTCAAATCAATACCTGGTCTCTCTCTTTCACTGTCCACACAGGCGTTCAGGCCGGGTGCAGCACTGTCGCATCCACTCTCGCCAGGAGGCAGGCAGCCCCAAGTTCTACTTGACAGACAACCTGGTGTTTGACACGCTATTCGCCCTCATCACCCACTACCAGCAGGTAGCGCTGCGCTGTAACGAGTTTGAGATGAAGCTGACTGAGCCTGTGCCCCAGACCAACGCCCACGAAAGCAAAGAGTACGTCCAGCTCTCACGGCTTCAGATAGTCATTCATTTCAATCTCATGTGTGTCAGTGATGACTTTATGAAAGGAGGAGGAGGGTAGGAAGGAAAGTAGAAAGGATCTGTGTAAGTATGAGTGTATGTTCTAGGTGGTACCATGCCAACCTGTCTCGGAGCCACGCCGAGAACATGCTGATGAGGGTTCCACGTGACGGGGCGTTCCTTGTCAGAAAAAGGGCAGAGCTAAGCTCCTTTGCCATTTCTTTCAGGTGAGTCCCAAATATAGAAACAAACGACGAAACAAAAAGACAGAATTGTTTGTTCTGGTTGTTACTGATGGGTGAATTGCAGCATTCCGGTATTAGTTACTTGATGTTAGGAAAGTTGACATACGTTACCGCCTCACCATCCCGCTAGAACTTGTTATGAAAGCAAGACGTTCAGAGCACTGAGCTAGCTCAGAACAGTGACCTAGTGCGAGCTTCTATGCCTTCTACCCATTAAAGATTTTCATGAGAAAGGAAGTGGTAACTGGTTTTGAAAATATTTACTGGTGGCGCATTTATTATTATTTTTATCCTACAGTTGGCAAACTAAGCCACAAAATCGTAATATGGGACGGCAAGGGCTCTAAATTAAAACATGTCATTGGTAATGGCATTATGTAACCATTATGTAACCTTTATGTAACCCTACCAAATTCACATAGAAATGTGAGTTATAGCTCTATTCAACTTGAATGCAAGTCTAAGACGTGGTAGATCTGTTCTAGATGCACTTTCTATGCTTCCCTTTAAGTTTAGTTTGTGTATCTTCACTTTTGGATTTGTACACCTGCTTCAAACAGCTGTAACAACATTTTTGGTTCTGGAAAATCTATTTCACAGCGGTTTAGACGGTACGATGATTCTCTACACTATACTAGTTTATTTTGTCACAACTGAAATTAGGCGAACTATTCAGAGTTTTTGCAACCAGGAAATGTCTGAGCGATTTCTGCACAGTGCAACTTAGGCACACAATGTGATTTTATTAGCACCACAGTGTGTGTATTTTACACCAGGTAGTCAAAGATCAAAGCAGTGACCAACTCGAGACGTGTATTAGATCACTAGTATAGCTCACACAGCCATCCACCTGGCCTCTCGAGACATGTGTTCTCTATTAGATCACTAGTATAGCTCACACAGCCATCCACCTGGCCTCTCGAGACACGTGTTCTCTATTAGATCACTAGTATAGCTCACACAGCCATCCACCTGGCCTCTCGAGACACGTGTTCTCTATTAGATCACTAGTATAGCTCACACAGCCATCCACCTGGCCTCTCGAGACACGTGTTCTCTATTAGATCACTAGTATAGCTCACACAGCCATCCACCTGGCCTCTCGAGACACGTGTTCTCTATTAGATCACTAGTATAGCTCACACAGCCATCCACCTGGCCTCTCGAGACATGTGTTCTCTATTAGATCACTAGTATAGCTCACACAGCCATCCACCTGGCCTCTCGAGACACGTGTTCTCTATTAGATCACTAGTATAGCTCACACAGCCATCCACCTGGCCTCTCGAGACATGCGTTACAGCATCTGCTCTGGCATTACTGACTGGGTTGTTTTGAAAATGTACAGGCCAGTTATTGGTCTAATTACAATGAAAAGCATCTTCTATGACAATGGGTTCTTGCCACTCGTCTTGGCGTCCTCTTTCTTTACGGGGGTTTGGGTTCAGATTGCTGTGAAGCACCTGATGATTAATGCATGCAGCAGGACACGTACGTGTGTGTTTAACCCTGTGTTGACGTCCCCTCAGGGCAGAGGGGAAGATCAAGCACTGCAGGGTGCAACAGGAGGGCCAGACAGTGGTGTTGGGGACGTCGGAGTTCGACAGCCTGGTGGATCTCATCAGTTACTACGAGAAACACCCGTTGTACCGTAAGATGAAGCTCCGCTACCCTATCAATGAGGAGACGCTGGAGAAGATAGGCACGGCTGTGAGTGGACCACACACGCTTCATGTTCATGATTGTTGCTGTAGTCAATGTAAGTGAGTTGGATATCCTCTGAACTGTCATGTATTTGTCAGGAGCCAGATTACGGGTCTCTGTATGAGGGGCGGAACCCTGGGTTCTACGTAGAAGCCAATCAGATGCCCACCTTCAAGGTAAGACAGCACCGTTTCTCTGATCTCCTGTGTGTTTACATCCTGTCTCCTTCCCTCTCTTTGCAAATGTAACAATGCAAGGATTGTGTGTGTGTGTGTCCTAACTCCTTCACATCGGCCTGCAGTGCACAGTGAAGGCCATGTATGAGTACAAGGCCCAGAGGGATGATGAATTGTCCTTCAGTAAGAACGCCATCATCCAAAACGTGGACAAACAGGAAGGAGGATGGTGAGTGACATCACTCACAGGAAGTCAAGTTCACCATCCAAATCATCACAGAGCTACATGAGTTATCTGGGGTTGGTTATAGAACATCCTTCTAGAGTAAACCCCATTCCGTGTGTGTGTTTTAACTCTCACTCAGGTGGAAGGGGGACTGTGGTGGGAAGAAGCAGCTGTGGTTTCCTGCTAACTATGTAGAGGAGATCAGTCCTTCAGCTGTGGAGCCAGACAGATCAGTAAGGCCCTCTACCCTGTAGACACATACTGGGATACGCATCAGATAATCCCACCTGCTAATAATCCACATTTTACAGCCACTAGTCTATGCTATGAGAGGGACTGTCATTTTCTAGCATCGTTTATAGCAACAACATGTAAAATGCTGCTGTTGGGTTTTTCGATTAGCATTCATGTCTCCCCTCTCTTTCTCCCTCCCTCCTCTCCCCCCCATTTCCCCTCCCTCCTCTCCCCCTCCCTCCTCTCCTACAGCAGCTGACAGAGAACAGTCCTCTGGGAGACCTGCTGAGAGGAAGTGTAGATGTGTCTTCCTGTCAGATTGGTGAGTGACTCCTCCCCTTCCTGTTTCTATCCTCCTGCAGATGGCACGGTTACCTTGCCTCGGGAAGACCTCTAGATACTTGTATCTCCCTTTCTTTTCTTTGTCTCTCACCACCAACTCTCTCTCTATGGGGTTATCACTGTTCCATCTCTCTCTCTCTATGGGGTTATCACTGTTCCATCTCTCTCTCTCTATGGGGTTATCACTGTTCCATCTCTCTCTCTCTGTGGGGTTATCACTGTTCCATCTCTCTCTCTATGTGGGGTTATCACTGTTCCATCTCTCTCTCTCTGTGGGGTTATCACTGTTCCCTCTCTCTCTCTATGGGGTTATCACTGTTCCCTCTCTCTCTCTATGGGGTTATCACTGTTCCATCTCTCTCTCTCTATGGGGTTATCACTGTTCCATCTCTCTCTCTCTATGGGGTTATCACTGTTCCATCTCTCTCTCTCTATGGGGTTATCACTGTTCCATCTCTCTCTCTCTATGGGGTTATCACTGTTCCATCTCTCTCTCTCTATGGGGTTATCACTGTTCCATCTCTCTCTCTCTATGGGGTTATCACTGTTCCATCTCTCTCTCTCTATGGGGTTATCACTGTTCCATCTCTCTCTCTCTATGGGGTTATCACTGTTCCATCTCTCTCTCTCTATGGGGTTATCACTGTTCCATCTCTCTCTCTCTATGGGGTTATCACTGTTCCATCTCTCTCTCTCTATGGGGTTATCACTGTTCCATCTCTCTCTCTCTATGGGGTTATCACTGTTCCATCTCTCTCTCTCTATGGGGTTATCACTGTTCCATCTCTCTCTCTCTATGGGGTTATCACTGTTCCATCTCTCTCTCTCTATGGGGTTATCACTGTTCCATCTCTCTCTCTCTATGGGGTTATCACTGTTCCATCTCGCTCTCTCTGTGGGGTTATCACTGTTCCATCTCTCTCTCTCTATGGGGTTATCACTGTTCCATCTCTCTCTCTCTGTGGGGTTATCACTGTTCCATCTCTCTCTCTCTATGGGGTTATCACTGTTCCATCTCTCTCTCTCTATGGGGTTATCACTGTTCCATCTCTCTCTCTCTATGGGGTTATCACTGTTCCATCTCTCTCTCTCTATGGGGTTATCACTGTTCCATCTCTTTCTCTCTCTATGGGGTTATCACTGTTCCATCTCGCTCTCTCTATGGGGTTATCACTGTTCCATCTCTCTCTCTCTATGGGGTTATCACTGTTCCATCTCTCTTTCTCTCTATGGGGTTATCACTGTTCCATCTCTTTCTCTCTCTGTGGGGTTATCACTGTTCCATCTCTTTCTCTCTCTATGGGGTTATCACTGTTCCATCTCTTTCTCTCTCTGTGGGGTTATCACTGTTCCATCTCTTTCTCTCTCTCTGTGGGGTTATCACTGTTCCATCTCTTTCTCTCTCTCTATGGGGTTATCACTGTTCCATCTCTCTCTCTCTCTCTGTGGGGTTATCACTGTTCCATCTCTCTCTCTCTATGGGGTTATCACTGTTCCATCTCTTTCTCTCTCTGTGGGGTTATCACTGTTCCATCTCTCTCTCTCTGTGGGGTTATCACTGTTCCATCTTTTTTTCTCTCTCTGTGGGGTTATCACTGTTCCATCTCTCTCTCTGTGGGGTTATCACTGTTCCATCTCTCTCTCTCTCTCTATGGGGTTATCACTGTTCCATCTCTCTCTCTCTCTCTATGGGGTTATCACTGTTCCATCTCTCTCTCTCTCTCTATGGGGTTATCACTGTTCCATCTCTCTCTCTCTCTCTCTGTGGGGTTATCACTGTTCCATCTCTCTCTCTCACTCTCTCTCTATGGGGTTATCACTGTTCCATCTCTTTCTCTCTCTCTCTGTGGGGTTATCACTGTTCCATCTCTTTCTCTCTCTCTATGGGGTTATCACTGTTCCATCTCTCTCTCTCTCTCTATGGGGTTATCACTGTTCCATCTCTCTCTCTCTATGGGGTTATCACTGTTCCATCTCTCTCTCTCTATGGGGTTATCACTGTTCCATCTCTCTCTCTCTCTGTGGGGTTATCACTGTTCCATCTCTCTCTCTCTATGGGGTTATCACTGTTCCATCTCTCTCTCTATGGGGTTATCACTGTTCCATCTCTCTCTCTCTATGGGGTTATCACTGTTCCATCTCTCTCTCTCTATGGGGTTATCACTGTTCCATCTCTCTCTATGGGGTTATCACTGTTCCATCTCGCTCTCTCTATGGGGTTATCACTGTTCCATCTCTCTTTCTCTCTATGGGGTTATCACTGTTCCATCTCTCTTTCTCTCTATGGGGTTATCACTGTTCCATCTCTCTTTCTCTCTATGGGGTTATCACTGTTCCATCTCTCTCTCTCTCTATGGGGTTATCACTGTTCCATCTCTTTCTCTCTCTATGGGGTTATCACTGTTCCATATCTTTCTCTCTCTCTGTGGGGTTATCACTGTTCCATCTCTTTCTCTCTCTCTATGGGGTTATCACTGTTCCATCTCTTTCTCTCTCTCTATGGGGTTATCACTGTTCCATCTCTCTCTCTCTCTGTGGGGTTATCACTGTTCCATCTCTCTCTCTCTCTCTGTGGGGTTATCACTGTTCCATCTCTTTCTCTCTCTATGGGGTTATCACTGTTCCATCTCTTTCTCTCTCTGTGGGGTTATCACTGTTCCATCTCTCTCTCTCTGTGGGGTTATCACTGTTCCATCTTTTTTTCTCTCTCTGTGGGGTTATCACTGTTCCATCTCTCTCTCTGTGGGGTTATCACTGTTCCATCTCTCTCTCTCTCTATGGGGTTATCACTGTTCCATCTCTTTCTCTCTCTCTATGGGGTTATCACTGTTCCATCTCTCTCTCTCTCTCTGTGGGGTTATCACTGTTCCATCTCTCTCTCTCTCTCTGGGGTTATCACTGTTCCATCTCTCTCTCTCTATGGGGTTATCACTGTTCCATCTCTTTCTCTCTCTGTGGGGTTATCACTGTTCCATCTCTCTCTCTCTGTGGGGTTATCACTGTTCCATCTCTCTCTCTCTCTCTCTCTATGGGGTTATCACTGTTCCATCTCTCTCTCTCTCTCTATGGGGTTATCACTGTTCCATCTCTCTCTCTCTGTGGGGTTATCACTGTTCCATCTCTCTCTCTCTCTCTCTCTCTCTCTCTCTCTGTGGGGTTATCACTGTTCCATCTCTCTCTCTCTATGGGGTTATCACTGTTCCATCTCTCTCTCTCTATGGGGTTATCACTGTTCCATCTCTCTCTCTCTATGGGGTTATCACTGTTCCATCTCTCTCTCTCTATGGGGTTATCACTGTTCCATCTCTCTCTCTCTATGGGGTTATCACTGTTCCATCTCGCTCTCTCTATGGGGTTATCACTGTTCCATCTCGCTCTCTCTATGGGGTTATCACTGTTCCATCTCTCTCTCTCTATGGGGTTATCACTGTTCCATCTCTCTTTCTCTCTATGGGGTTATCACTGTTCCATCTCTTTCTCTCTATGGGGTTATCACTGTTCCATCTCTTTCTCTCTCTATGGGGTTATCACTGTTCCATCTCTTTCTCTCTCTCTGTGGGGTTATCACTGTTCCATCTCTTTCTCTCTCTCTGTGGGGTTATCACTGTTCCATCTCTTTCTCTCTCTCTATGGGGTTATCACTGTTCCATCTCTCTCTCTCTCTCTGTGGGGTTATCACTGTTCCATCTCTCTCTCTCTATGGGGTTATCACTGTTCCATCTCTTTCTCTCTCTGTGGGGTTATCACTGTTCCATCTCTCTCTCTCTGTGGGGTTATCACTGTTCCATCTTTTTTTCTCTCTCTGTGGGGTTATCACTGTTCCATCTCTCTCTCTCTCTCTATGGGGTTATCACTGTTCCATCTCTCTCTCTCTCTCTATGGGGTTATCACTGTTCCATCTCTCTCTCTCTCTCTATGGGGTTATCACTGTTCCATCTCTCTCTCTCTCTCTATGGGGTTATCACTGTTCCATCTCTCTCTCTCTCTCTCTGTGGGGTTATCACTGTTCCATCTCTCTCTCTCACTCTCTCTCTATGGGGTTATCACTGTTCCATCTCTTTCTCTCTCTCTCTGTGGGGTTATCACTGTTCCATCTCTTTCTCTCTCTCTATGGGGTTATCACTGTTCCATCTCTCTCTCTCTATGGGGTTATCACTGTTCCATCTCTCTCTCTCTATGGGGTTATCACTGTTCCATCTCTCTCTCTGTGGGGTTATCACTGTTCCATCTCTCTCTCTCACTCTCTCTCTATGGGGTTATCACTGTTCCATCTCTCTCTCTCTCTCTCTGTGGGGTTATCACTGTTCCATCTCTCTCTCTCTCTCTCTCTATGGGGTTATCACTGTTCCATCTCTTTCTCTCTCTCTCTATGGGGTTATCACTGTTCCATCTCTCTCTCTCTATGGGGTTATCACTGTTCCATCTCTCTCTCTCTATGGGGTTATCACTGTTCCATCTCTCTCTCTCTATGGGGTTATCACTGTTCCATCTCGCTCTCTCTATGGGGTTATCACTGTTCCATCTCTCTTTCTCTCTATGGGGTTATCACTGTTCCATCTCTCTTTCTCTCTATGGGGTTATCACTGTTCCATCTCTCTTTCTCTCTATGGGGTTATCACTGTTCCATCTCTTTCTCTCTCTATGGGGTTATCACTGTTCCATCTCTTTCTCTCTCTATGGGGTTATCACTGTTCCATATCTTTCTCTCTCTCTGTGGGGTTATCACTGTTCCATCTCTTTCTCTCTCTCTATGGGGTTATCACTGTTCCATCTCTTTCTCTCTCTCTATGGGGTTATCACTGTTCCATCTCTCTCTCTCTCTGTGGGGTTATCACTGTTCCATCTCTCTCTCTCTCTCTGTGGGGTTATCACTGTTCCATCTCTTTCTCTCTCTATGGGGTTATCACTGTTCCATCTCTTTCTCTCTCTGTGGGGTTATCACTGTTCCATCTCTCTCTCTCTGTGGGGTTATCACTGTTCCATCTTTTTTTCTCTCTCTGTGGGGTTATCACTGTTCCATCTCTCTCTCTGTGGGGTTATCACTGTTCCATCTCTCTCTCTCTATGGGGTTATCACTGTTCCATCTCTCTCTCTCTCTCTGTGGGGTTATCACTGTTCCATCTCTCTCTCTCTCACTCTCTCTCTATGGGGTTATCACTGTTCCATCTCTTTCTCTCTCTCTGTGGGGTTATCACTGTTCCATCTCTTTCTCTCTCTCTATGGGGTTATCACTGTTCCATCTCTTTCTCTCTCTCTATGGGGTTATCACTGTTCCATCTCTCTCTCTCTGTGGGGTTATCACTGTTCCATCTCTCTCTCTCTCTGTGGGGTTATCACTGTTCCATCTCTCTCTCTCTATGGGGTTATCACTGTTCCATCTCTTTCTCTCTCTGTGGGGTTATCACTGTTCCATCTCTCTCTCTCTGTGGGGTTATCACTGTTCCATCTCTCTCTCTCTCTCTCTATGGGGTTATCACTGTTCCATCTCTCTCTCTCTCTCTATGGGGTTATCACTGTTCCATCTCTCTCTCTCTGTGGGGTTATCACTGTTCCATCTTTTTTTCTCTCTCTGTGGGGTTATCACTGTTCCATCTCTCTCTCTGTGGGGTTATCACTGTTCCATCTCTCTCTCTCTCTCTCTCTGTGGGGTTATCACTGTTCCATCTCTCTCTCTCTCTCTATGGGGTTATCACTGTTCCATCTCTCTCTCTCTCTCTATGGGGTTATCACTGTTCCATCTCTCTCTCTCTCTCTCTGTGGGGTTATCACTGTTCCATCTCTCTCTCTCACTCTCTCTCTATGGGGTTATCACTGTTCCATCTCTTTCTCTCTCTCTCTGTGGGGTTATCACTGTTCCATCTCTTTCTCTCTCTCTATGGGGTTATCACTGTTCCATCTCTCTCTCTCTATGGGGTTATCACTGTTCCATCTCTCTCTCTCTATGGGGTTATCACTGTTCCATCTCTCTCTCTATGGGGTTATCACTGTTCCATCTCTCTCTCTCTCTGTGGGGTTATCACTGTTCCATCTCTCTCTCTCTATGGGGTTATCACTGTTCCATCTCTCTCTCTATGGGGTTATCACTGTTCCATCTCTCTCTCTCTATGGGGTTATCACTGTTCCATCTCTCTCTCTCTATGGGGTTATCACTGTTCCATCTCTCTCTCTCTATGGGGTTATCACTGTTCCATCTCGCTCTCTCTATGGGGTTATCACTGTTCCATCTCTCTTTCTCTCTATGGGGTTATCACTGTTCCATCTCTCTTTCTCTCTATGGGGTTATCACTGTTCCATCTCTCTTTCTCTCTATGGGGTTATCACTGTTCCATCTCTTTCTCTCTCTATGGGGTTATCACTGTTCCATCTCTTTCTCTCTCTATGGGGTTATCACTGTTCCATATCTTTCTCTCTCTCTGTGGGGTTATCACTGTTCCATCTCTTTCTCTCTCTCTATGGGGTTATCACTGTTCCATCTCTTTCTCTCTCTCTATGGGGTTATCACTGTTCCATCTCTCTCTCTCTCTGTGGGGTTATCACTGTTCCATCTCTCTCTCTCTCTCTGTGGGGTTATCACTGTTCCATCTCTCTCTCTCTGTGGGGTTATCACTGTTCCATCTTTTTTTCTCTCTCTGTGGGGTTATCACTGTTCCATCTCTCTCTCTGTGGGGTTATCACTGTTCCATCTCTCTCTCTCTCTCTCTATGGGGTTATCACTGTTCCATCTCTCTCTCTCTCTCTGTGGGGTTATCACTGTTCCATCTCTCTCTCTCTCACTCTCTCTCT